>NC_085043.1:10447488-10580411 GCF_963692335.1 Osmerus eperlanus
GGCACCTTCTTAAGAGTGATTGATTATGCCGGAGAGCTTTCTCGTAAAGGAGGGGGTGAAAATGAGGTTATTGACATATAAAAATCAAAACGTTTCGATGTAAGGGTCCGAGACCTCGAATTAATAACAGCTTGCAGGACAGAACACATGGCTTCTAGCTAGCTTGCACTAGAGGGTGGGCAGGTAGCCTGGCAGGGCTACTATGGCTAGCTAGCTATGGGGTGGGAATGGCAGGTTCCCTAGCCAGCTAGCTATATGGTAGGCAAAGAGAATGGCAGGTTCGCTAGCTAGCTAGCTATGGGGTAGGCAACGAGGATCGCAAGGTCGCTAGCTAGCTAGCTAGCTATGGGGTAGGCAAAGAGAATGACAGGGTCACTAGCTAGCTAGCTAGCTATGGGGAAGTCAAAGAGAATGGCAGGGTTGCTAGCTAGCAAGTGCTAGGAGGTTTGGCAGAGTGCCTGGCAGGTCAGCGTGTCAACAGCGACGGAGGAGAGGCGTGAGACGGTGTGATTTGAGAAAACAGCTGGTGCCACTGCTGGCTTTCACCTGCCAAGATCAGCAACGGGTTTCAAATCCATTTAATCTTCCTTAATAAACACCCCCTTCCTCCTCCACACTAAAGAATAACAGTGTTACAGAGAGAGATGGAGAGAGAGAAAGAGAGAGAGAGATGGACGGAAGCAAAGAGGGAAAGAGAGAGAAAGAGAGGGAGGGAAAACGAGAGCGAGGGCCAAACAGAGGATAGCCGAGAAACAATTGACTCAAATAGCCGTGACGATACATAGCACCAATAAAAGACTGCAATTACAAGTCTCAAGTTTCTCTCCAGCATGTGTTATGGCCATTCACAGGGATCAAAGGAGAAGGAGAAAGGGGGGGGCTGTCTATTTCAGGAGGCTGTTTTAACTGGTACTTGACAGGATGAGTCTGTCTGTCTTGGCTTCACACCTCAGGTTCTGCTTGTTACTCTCTGACCGTTCTCCAATCAAAATAACAAAACTGCTTCCTCTGATTTGGTCGTCTTCTCCTCAACATGCAGCTTCCAAGGCTGTCCACCGTGATGGGACTAGAATCTGCTGGGCGTCAGCTAGGAAGTTGGGATTCCCCCATGCTCGTTCTCCACGCTCTGATTGACTGACCACATCCAATTCTTATGACTCAATAATTCACCCGTCCTAGGGTACGGTTACTTGATACTGCATAAACAGGCTTCTAACGTGATTAATGAAACAGTAAACATAGGTACAATCTATTGCACATGATTATACCCGTAAATCGGCATGTTTTATGATGACATTTAATTTACTTTGATGGGAAAAGGGATGTTGCAACACTAAGGTGACTGTAATAAAATATATAATTATGCAATGCCAAATTCAAAAGCATTTTGTATGATTTAGATTAATGTTATTACCCTACAATTGGAATTATAAACATACAAAAGTATTAATAGATACCAAATTTTCTGCACTTGTAATGATTATGAGTAATGCCTTCAGAAATTCCCCCCCCCACACACACACACACACACACACACACACACGTCATAGCCATATTAAGCTGGGGCGTGTAACTGAGAATGGAGTGCTGTAGAAACAGAAGCTCTTTATAGCAGCGAGTCTCATGTCAATATTACCCTTTCCCCCTCGGCGCACACACACAGATTAATTTCCCCGCTGCCATCAGTTGAACAGGCTCTCACCTTCCCTTCCACACCTGTGGGTGTGGAACCTGCTCTGCCAGCCTCACACACGCACACACACGCACGCACGCACACACACACACGCACACGCACGCACGCACACACACGCACACACACGCACACACGCACACACACGCACACACACGCACAAACACACACAAACAACATGATTGCATTTGTCCCTGCTGAGAGCCTAGCTCACCACCCCCCCTCCTCCTCCACCCCCCCCCCTACTCCACCCACCAAGGACAGTTTTTCCCCTCCCGAAATATTTGGTCAGTAACAGAAGCCGTTCTGTTTTGTGTTTTCACTTCAAACACACCTATTAATCACCTTAATCGCCCTCAATTAACCCCCTGCTCCAGATGCTCTCTCCGCACGTCAGACCAGGAACCACTTGCGCGTCTCCTCGGCCAACCAGGTGATGAATCACAAGCGAGGCAGTCTGCGGTTCACACAGTACCACAGGAACAGGGCCCCAGGCATACCCTGGAGGGAAGAAGGCTACTTCTGGTTCTCAGACCATGGTAGAACTGGGCCGGCCAGGGCAGGGCAGGGCAGGGCAGGGCAGCGCAGGGCAGGGTAGGGATGGGCCAGAGCAGGGTAGGGCAGGGCAGGCCAGGCCGAGCAGGGTGATCAGCCTCACGCTCAGATTAGACCAGTAATCTTTACGACCTTCCCAATCACGAGAGGCGCACAGCCACTTCGGGTCTACCGGCTGCACTCGCATCCTCACGCTGCCAATACCTCATCTGGTTACTCACGCTGGTGCGCTGCCAACTGTTTGATATGGGAGATGAAAGTGTTCCAGCGCGACGTCGCAGATGGCATCAAGACGCTCAGATCGACGCAGACGCGACAGGTGGGACAAGGCGAAGGTTAATCAGAGGTGCTCAGAACAGAGAGCTACCTGACATTTACGTCTCTGTGTGTCGTATTTCACGCGACAGGGAACAAGCGAGAGACAGAGAGAGAGAGAGAGAGAGAGAGAGAGAGAGAGAGAGAGAGAGAGAGAGAGAGAGAGAGAGAGAGAGAGAGAGAGAGAGAGAGAGGGGGGAACATGTGGATGTGGTCTGACAACAGAAGGTGTCGTGTTGTATTAATGCCGCTTCAGTGCCCTCACCCCTGGTTTTCCCACTCTGGAGAAGATCTCTTAAGACTGATCCTGCTAAGTGGACAGGACTGAGAGAGTGTGAACTTGAACAAATGTTCTTGTGGAGATAATTCGTTGGATAATTTGAGAACACGGCCATGATATCATCTCTAATTTAAGCGCAGGACTCGCTAACCCCAAGTCCTGACAACTATCCTCTAGAGTTTTCCCTTCAAACTTGTGACTGACATGATTCACGAACCAACCATGTAGTTTTCGGATCAACTAGATCAGAATCAGGGTAAAAACCTTCAGGAAGGTACTTCTCCAAGTCTCCCCAGGCAACTGATATACACCCACTAGATTCCCCATCTAACAAACACAGCTAAACGACAGGAGTTAACAGAACCAAACATCCAACAACCACTTTCCCACAGAGCAGGTTTGGAGGAGGTGCAGAGCAGGAGGAGGTTTGGAAGAGGTGCAGAGCAGGAGGAGGTTTGGAGGAGGTGCAGAGCAGGAGCAGGTTTGGAGGAGGTGCAGAGCAGGAGCAGGTTTGGAGGAGGTGCAGAGCAGGAGGAGGTTTGGAGGAGGTGCAGACCAGGAGCAGGTTTGGAGGAGGTGCAGAGCAGGAGCAGGTTTGGAGGAGGTGCAGAGCAGGAGGAGGTTTGGAGGAGGTGCAGACCAGGAGCAGGTTTGGAGGAGGTGCAGAGCAGGAGGAGGTTTGGAGGAGGTGCAGAGCAGGAGGAGGTTTTGGCAGTTCTGTTCCAGTCACATCCCTCTCCTAAGAGCGGTGGGACCGGTCTTGGAAGCATCTAGAAAGCCCCTGTAAGAGGAGTCCCTGAATGTCTTACTCCGCCTCCAGCTCTGTTGTGGCAACAGCTCCTCTTGAAGGCCTTGATGACGGACAGATGAGTGGGGAAACAAAGCGGTGAAGGAGTTGGGTTTAGTCACTGGGTGTCCCTTTGCACAAGGGGCAGAGGTATGTGCTGTTGCTCTACTCAGTGTGTGTGTGTGTTTGTGTGTGGGGGGGGTCGCTTTGTATGTGTGTTAAAAAAAGGAATAAGGGTTGTTAGTCTTGGCTGTGAGCCAACGGGAATTTACAATAGAGTGGTTGAGGGTGTCAGGCCAGGGCTTTAGTCTAAGCAGAGCAGGCCTCACACTGGTCTTATCAGATGAGCCCCATCTCAGCGTATGCAGGGATAATCTGGCTGTGGTTTGATGACGTGGTGCTGAGGGCATGACGGGTAAAACCTGTGTTTTAACCACACACACACACACACAACCCCCATGTGCAGCTTTTGAACAGGAGCTCAGGTGAGCCTGCTGCCTGCTGTGAGACTCAGGACAGGCGAGGGTGAATGTTCACACATGTCCAAACGACCTCTCCACACTGAGTTATTATATTCACAATCCATCACAGGGTGTATGTCCCCAACACCAGACACACACACACACACACACACAACAGTAGGCTCTTGAGTACACAACAAGAATATCCATTATTGTCAGGTCTCCTAAGAGCTTGTAGTTCCAATGCCTGTATGCTCATTTATTAATTAGATGAACAAAGTATCCTAAGATGATAAAATAATTAATCGAATTTTAACTGCAAACTCTCCATTGACGCAGATGGACAAGCTATCAATGGAGAGTGCTGTCGTGTTGGAAGGTTGGATGGCGTGGAGTGGAAGTGGCTCTGGAAGAATGTGTTCATGGTTCTCTCTCTCTCTCTCTCTCTCTCTCTCTCTCTCTCTCTCTCTCTCTCTCTCTCTCTCTCTGCCCGCCACATCTCCCTCATTAACGCGCTGAGTGAAGACTCTGGACTCAAGACTATTATTTATCAATCACGGTGAGGGATAGCCCTTCCCGGTCCGTTTTCACAGAGCAGACACACACACCACACACACACACAGCACACACACACAGCACACACACACACAGCACACACACACAGCACACACACTATACGCTTCCAGCCACTCAATCACTGTTGCTGGCGAGTCGTTGACATGTCAGCTAAAATACCGTTTCGCCCAAAACTGCTTGAATCAGGTTGCCCAAAATAGCAGGTCGAATCAGAAATGAGAAAATGCTGCAGTGCAGACTGATTAATGGAACTCGTGTTACTAAAACAGTGTGTGGGTATTGTATGTTGTGGATGGATAGCTGGAGAAAAAACTCTGACGCTAACAAGTACTGTTCAACGTTAGCGGTTGACGCACCAATCAACAGACGTTCTGCGTCGATCGAAGGATTGTGTTGCGACTAAGTGTTTTTCTTTTTCTCTCTTGGAAACCACCAGAAGAGAATCTGGTTCCACACTCCGTTCCAAACGATCTAGAGGTTCTCATGTTTAACCCTCGTGCTGCCTTCGGGTCACATGACCCAAAGGTTCATAACGAACCATCGTTGTGTTTACCCAATTTTACCCAATACAAAAACAAATAAAAATAATTTTCTTTTAACCTTCGCAATGTGGGGGGTCTGGGACAGCCCAACGGTTAAAAGAAAATGCTTCACTTTGTTTTTGTATGCGGTAAAGTTGTCGCAATACGACGGTGGGTCACAATGACTGATGGGTCAGAACGACCCGAAGATAACACAAGGGTTAAGGAAAAAAGACACATATCTGAACTACAATCAAATTCCATATGTATTCCATATATATGCTTATACACTTTAGCTACTGGTTGAGTGGTCCTTTTAGGGCGACCAGAGTTAAAACCCTCATCCTCCCTCACCCCCCTCTCTGACACGCACACGTACCCCCCCTCTCTGACACGCACACGTACCCCCCCTCTCTGACACGCACACGTACCCCCCCTCTCTGACACGCACACGTACCCCCCCTCTCTGACACGCACACGTACCCCCCCTCTCTGACACGCACACGTACCCCCCCTCTCTCTCACCCCCCAGTCCCACCCAGGTGTGTGTAGCGCTATGACAGACACTGAGGCTGCATGGCACCTGGGTGTCAGACTGCGTGTCAGCCTTGACGCCCCCTCTCCTCCCCCTCTCCTCTCCTCTCCTCCCCCTCTCCTCTCCTCTCCTCCCCCTCTCCTCTCCTCTCCTCCCCCTCTCCTCCTCCTCCCCCTCTCCTCTCCTCCCCTGCCCCCCCTCCCACGTTGTCACTCCATCTTCTCTATCTGAGTGGCATCGTGGGACCTCTGCACTCCAGTCTCCCCCTCCTGGGATGTCTGGGCTGAGTCTAATGCTATTCCTTTCTCTCTGGGTCAAACACTGTTATCCGTCTCCACACACACACTGTCTCACCCACGGTGGAACCAAGCACACACACACACACACACCACCTCACAACTGCACACACGCAAACAAACTCTTACACACAGCAACGGGCACACAGAAAAATAGACACTCGATCCTATGTCCAATCCCAGCTGTGTAAACAGGAATACAAGCAGCAGGGTGAATTACACAGACATGGGATTTGATGGTAATGACTGTAATTAATGAAGCCGTATGTTTGTGTCATGTTGTTCCTTAGCACCAGCACACACTTCTTCCACTCAGCTCTAACATTACAACACGCCTTGCTCATTAGTGGCATACAGTGCACTGTGTGTGTGTGTGTGTGTGTAGGTGTAACAGACGTGGTTTTGCAAGCTCCGTCAGAGGTATCGGGCAAATCGTCCCGCACTGGGTTCGAACTTACCACCTCTGGCTTCCCAAGCGCCACCACTACCAACTACGCCAACGAAAAGCTAGCTATTCGTTGATGCGGGTGGCCTGTTACATACCTGAGGAGTGAGTTTCACCGATACACATCGGCTACATAGGCATGTGTCTATGTCTGTGTGTATAGATGCGTGTGTGTGTGTGTGTGTGTGTGAGCGTTGTACCACTCTGGAGGCTAGCAGGGCCTCCTCCCTGACTGGATGGGGACTCTCAGCAGGGATCGGCCAATTAATCTGGGACCAATTAGAATGTGTTAGTCTTGGAGGAAGAGAGGGGGAGGGGGGAGAGAGGGGGGGGAGACAGACACAATGTACGTGAGGAGAAAACAGGGGAACGGGAGAAGGAATGGGCGGAGGCGTCGACCGTTCCCTGGGTACATCAGATCTGACATTTGAAGGGTTGTGGGGGGAGGTTTGTGTGTGGGTGTGTGTGTGGAGCTGGGATCTGAGGGGTGTGTGTGTGTGTGTGTGTGTGTGTGGAGCTGGGATCTGAGGGGTGTGTGTGTGTGTGTGTGTGTGTGTGTGTGTGTGTGTGCGTGTGTGTGTGTGTGGAGCTGGGGTCTGAGGGTGTGTGTGTGTGTGTGGAGCTGGGGTCTGAGGGGTGTGTGTGTGTGTGTGTGTGTGTGGATCTGGGGTCTGGAGGGGTGTGTGTGTGTGTGGAGCTGGGGTCTGAGGGGTGTGTGTGTGGTGAGATGTGTTCCTTCTTCCAGGGGGGCAGCACAAACGTCTTGCGGGTCAACAATCTGTCATGTGTGAGTGAGTGTGAGAGTGTGTGAGTGAGAGTGTGTGTGAGTGAGAGTGTGTGTGTGTGGACACAGGACACACAGCACTGCTAAGAGACAGAACGTGGCAGAACTCATGTCTGGACATCAGCAGCTCTTGAGCTAAGTGGAGGAGGTAACCTGAGCCCTAAAAGGCTGGCGAGGAGTGACAGGGGCTGATGGGATTGGCAGCCTCGGCTAGGCGTGCCCCCTCCCCCTACCTCCATCCCCCCTCCCCTTCCCCCCTCCCCTTCCCCCCTCCCCTTCCCCCTTGCCTCCTTCCCCCCTCCCTCCCCTCCAAGGAGAGGAGTGGAGTTTGTGCGTGTCCGTGCGTGCAAGTTCCCCTCGTTATCTCTCTGCTTCTGCAGTCGCCACCTCGGTTTGCGATCGGCTCGTCACTGCCTCCCCCCCCACACCCCCGTCCCCAACACACATAACCCTCCCCACCCCCCCACCACAAACATGGAGAATCTAGTCTACGCTGAGTTGAAACACGTGTAACAGACGCCACCCGCGACCCTGCTAGGCCAGGGAACCCTCAGTGTGGCTGCAGGGCCAGAGGGCCACCAGCCTCGCCATCTCTCGTCCACATCCTGCCAGCCCCCCCCACACACACAGACACACACACCACGGAGGACCGCCCACAGCAGAGGACATCTGACGACGTAGATCCTCAAGGAACATGATGACCCCAGGATAGGATGAATCCTATTAAAGAACTTTATCTACCTTGAACTGAACTTATCACAGAGCCAGCTGGTAATGTATGGCTGGTTGCCCCACTGTTCGCGCGCGCGTGCGTCGCAGTGAGACAAAGTGTATCTGGCCACCACTGATGCCAACATCACAGCTCACTCCATTCAGGGTTCATTGCCAGCTACTCATTTTCTGACACTTTTACAGCAGAGCAGTAAAATGATGAACTGCCAAGCCAGGCAGGTGAAAAGGGTGATGATTGGTTGTTGGCAGTCGCCATGGCATCACAAGAGCTGGCAGCAGACCAAGACTTCATGTAAAGCCTACCTGGTGTGTATACGCGTGTGTGTGTGTGTGTGTGTGTGTGTGTAGGTGTTGGCGCACGCACATGCGGGCGCGCTGCGCGTTGTCGCGCGACCGGATCTCTGAGCTGCGAGGTACAGTGGCAGTCAGCAGCTTTCTCTCACTGTGGGAGTTAAGATGGGAAAGCTGAACTAACAGAATAACCCTGTTCTACCTCACACACACACACACACACTTCTGCCTGCACAGACCAGTAAGACATTACACAACACAAACTTTAGTTAAACACATCCACCAGGAAAAACTTTTTCCAGCTCGCTACGAGTTTGTGTGAGAAGCCAGTCCCTGTGACTGACGGGAGATGAGAGTGCGTTTGTCTGTGCTCTGACATGTGGGTGTCGGAGTGATGGAGTCACAGAGCACAAAGCTGGGTGTCTAGGTGAGAGGCCTTGTCAGACCTGGAGGGGTGTGTGAAGATGACAGCGTCAGGCACACAACCTGAGATGTTCACATCTCAGGTTACCCACCCTCAACATCATTCAATTCTGGCTTCCTTTGAGAAGCGTCAGTTAAACTAAACAAAGCGAGAGAGAAAAAAAAGCTTTTGACAACATGAAATACCTCCAGAATTCCCCCCCCCCCCGCTTTCTCTCTCTCTCTCTCTCTCTCTCTACTTTTAGGATTATTTATTGATAATTCGTGATGGACAAGCCCAATTTTGAGAAGCCACATGAAGCCCTGTGAGCGCCACGCAGAGAACACTGTCGTTTTAATGAGTTATCTGGGAGAGGGTCTGGAGTTAATAAGAACATCAATCTCCATTTAATCTGCACAGGAGAAAACCGAATCAAACAGCAGAGGTAGGTCTCATCTTTCTCCGGAGTCAGACGCTTTTATCGATACGCAGTTGGACCGAATGCCGTTTGTTTTCATCTTCTGTTTTCTAGTTTTGCCGGCGCTCCTCTGTAGGGCGCTTTACTGTCCCTCCGTCTGTTATTGAGAAAGATGCCTCAGTGCGTCCTCAGAGCCAAGGTGAACAAGTACAGTCACAGAGAAAAACGATGATGGAGAGAGTCGGCAGATGGAGAGACGAGGAGAGCAGATGGAGGGTTCCCCCCCCCACCCCCCCACCCCCCCCCCTCAGACTTGAAGCCAACCGTTGTCAGAGGTGACGCGTGATGTTCGACAACCTGAAGCCTGACACCAAGGCGTCTCACTGGGAAAGTGTCTGGTTGGTTCACGATGCCAGAGGACTTGTCTGACTAAATGAGAGGGAGAGAGAGAGAGGCTGAAGAGGATCTACTTCACCTGTCACTCGCACGCAGAACACCACGAGATTAACTTGTCCCAGAACTCCACATACACAACAACCCCCCTGAGACCCCCCACCATCTAAAACCTTACTTTAAACCCAAGATAACCCCACTTGAAAAAACCCCACACACAGTAACCCAACCCTCACCTCAACCACACACACAAGCACACACACACGCCTCAGAAAGAGAGAAAGTTAGGCCCTTGCCGACGCTGAGCAAACAGCACAGTCACAAAACAGACCCTGCTGTTGACACCCAGCCGTAAGTGGAAGCTGTGGATAGGTCTGACACATCACTGACCGGGGGGGGGGGGTCAGGGGTCGGTCTTCCGAAGCCGTTGGCGCCTCGCAGGAGCGGCCATGTTGCCCTAGCATTTTGGGGTCTGCAGTTATAATTTGCTAGGGAGGAGGGAACTCCTCACAGAGATCACACACCTGGCTGGGAGCTCAGAGAGAGCTGGAGAGAGAAGCGTTTCTCCTGAGCCTGGCTGGTCTCCTCGGAAAACTAACCAGGACATTCATCAACACGTCAACTGCTATAGAGTTGATCATCGTTCATCATAATTGACAGACAAGACTGGCGACTTGAAGGCTGAAGTGCCCTCTTCCTGTCGCTCGTTCTGCCAGCCTGACTTCCTCTCACCTGTGGAGAATGTGAGCGCTGAGCTAGGTGAGACCCCTTGCCTAAACAGAGGCCACTCAATCCCAGAATGTGCACTCAGTCCGTCAACACCCAAGACCCCCCTTCTCATCGAGGAGAAGGGAAGCACGGAGGGGAGGAGAGGGTAGGAGAGGGGAGGGTAGGAGAGGGGAGGGGACGCTGGGGTCATGACAACGTCTCAGGTGTGGACAAGGCAGGCTGGAACCACACCTCCAGGATGAGCCGCCCCAGCCTGCACCTGGAAAAGCCAAATCCTGCTAATCAAACCACACGGTTCCTCTCCAGCTGAGCGGTTAGGTGTTTGGGTTTCCCGTGGTTGGAGATTGGTGCTTCAATTCTCACCTGTGAAACTTTTCACGGAAGACAGAGATACTCGGACTGAAAAGTTGTTTCCTGACTGGTTCAGCCCCAATAATGTGGTGTTCTGAGAACAATTTTTAGAAAGGCACATTTTAATGTATAAAATGGAAAGGATAGTCATGGACCATCTCCCTTTGACAGGCTACATATAGCAATGTTCTTGAATGAAATCCACATTTCCACTAGAAAGTCTTTATAAAAGAGGGAAAAACTGTTTTATGACTCAGATGATGAGCTTCATTTCACACAGTCGGATGAAAACTGACACATAAAAGCTAAAATGTGAAATAATAAAAAAGGCGTTGCTTGATGTTGCGTCACACCCTCAGTAAGCTGGGGCTTCACAGACACTTTTTAACCCTTGTGTTATCTTCGGGTCATTCTGACCCATCAGTCATTGTGACCCACCGTCGTATTGCGACAAATTTACCTCATACAAAAACAAAGTGAAGCATTTTCTTTTAACTGTCGGGCTGTCTCAGACCCCCCACATTGGAATGGTTAAAAGAAAATTATTTGTTTTTGTATTGGGTAAAATTAGGTAAACACAACAATGGTTCGTTATGAACCTTTGGGTCATGTGACCCGAAGGCAGCACGAGGGTTAAAGGAAGATAAAAAATATATATTTTAAAAAGGGAAATCAGTTTTGCCCAGTTAGCCTCAGGCAAGTTATCCTGGATTGGAATTAATTTGGTTTCTGCTCAGACAAACATATTTAACCCTGCTATTATGTTGTGGGTCAATTTGACCCATTTCCGCTTTTGAGTTGTCTAAAATACTAGTTAACCTCTCTTTTCCACCATGAAATTAAATGACTTTTCCTCATTAAGGGTCATGAACGATGTGTCGTGGAATGTCTGGGAGGGGGGCAAATATGAAGACAAATTAGATTATAAGACTTTTAACACTGGAAACCTCTGCACACCTGGGCTCTCAGCACCCACTACTGCCCTCTAGTGGGGAAACGGTGAAACTAACGGCAAGCGGAAGAACGCTTTAAGCAATGAAAACGCCACCATGGAGTAAAAAGGTGCTATTTCTGGCCAATGGAGACAAAAGCAACTTTGCAAAGATAACGTCAGAATGGTCTGCCTGTCCTGGTCTGTACTTATCAGTGCGTTCACCCTGAGAAAGTCTTCTTCACTCCAGAGAGACTAAACAGAGAGATTAGGCGAAGGGGCAGAGGTGACACAACACCACCAATCAGATCAAGGAACAGGGTTCCCACGGCAACAATGTCTCCACAGGGCCCTGTGAAACAGACTATCCAGATGGGGCATCAAGACAATGTGTGTGTGTGTGTGAGTGTGTGTGAGTGTGTGTGTGTGTAACAGAGAGACTAGATCAACGCCAGCTGGCTCCAGAGGCAGGGCTGTATTCTAGATGGCTAGACCAACATGCACTTCTCTAAACATGGGAGAAAAGTGGAGACTGAAAAATCACAATCTGTCAGATAAACACACACAATCAAACACAGACACACACACACACACCTTTCCCAGCGTTGTACCACAAAGGTGATAAGGATCCAGATAAGATGCCCTCGTGGGTGTGTGTGACTACATGCGGTCATGACAGTGTCCAGATTGGTGTTCTGGTTGACAAGGACAGGATTCAGCCAGGATACCACACAGTTCTCTCCCAGAACCTAACTGCAGATGACAACACACAGTGATGTCTGTGCTCAATGTGTGGTATCTGTTTTCATATGGAGCCTGGGCAGGGTTGTCTATCACTGGAAGGGTTATTTATTTGTGTGTCAGGTTCAATCATCAGAGTGGATGCAGAGATCGCTCTGTGTATTTTACGGAATATCTCTCAGTACTATGAACCTCCCCCTCCTGGTTAGTGTTGTAGTATGTATTTGTATGCACATTTTCCATTTTGGGTTATGGCCAACACAAGCAGACGTTCTATTTCACTGGTAAAATATCAGGAGTATTTTTTTTTTTAATGAGCTTTCAACATCTGTGTGATGTGTGAAATTAAATATTTAGCCTAACCTCTCTGTGAGGTTTTAAGGGAAATCAATTATATTATAAGAAGCATTTTGTTGTCTCTGCAAATTGAGTTTCTGTTCAAATAAATACATTTAGATGTTTGGATCAGTGCTTGATGTTAATTACACCTCTCCCTTTGAATCAGGCAACAATCCTGAGCAAAGATCAGGAATCATGCATAGTAGCTTTAAAAACAAAAAGCTTAATCAAACAGATTAATCCAACAAGGTTGGATTAATCTGAACCGTGTTCTTACTTGATTGTAATAACATAAAACAAATTCAGCGATCAAATAAATAGTCTTAATAAACTGTCTAGCGGTTGGCAATATCACTGCTCCAAGAATCAAATGACAGGCTTACTCATCACATTCAGGTGTCTCGAGACTAGAATTGTTCAGTCTTGTTCAACCTGGAGAGCTGCCTTCCTGTAGGTTTTTGATCCAACCCCAGTTGTAAATAACCTGATTTAACAGTTAAATGTCTGAATTATACATGACATATGTTTAATTAGCTGGCTTGGAGGACACTTTGTAATTAAACTGTGGCCTCATTAGTAGAGGCCAGAGGTCGTTGCTAAGGCAAGAAAGAAGGCAAGAAAAAAATACAGCTATATGATAACTTGACTGTCCTGTCCACAAAAGAGAGAACCAATTTCAGGAGTGAGTTCAATAAAACTGGTGATATCAACTTTACTTGTAGGTCTTGTTGCTACACAGTAACGTTTAGGTGAGAGCTAGCTTACTTCTTAGGTTGCTCAAAATTAGATCAACAGTTACACTGCATTTACCGGCGTGAGTCTAGGCTAGCTACTTTATTTACAGCGGTAGCCAACGCATAAATAGTCTTCATTTTTAGACTGCAGCACAGTATGCTATAGGTGTGGGATTGGTTCATTTATCTCCATGCCCTTACAAAAAAGAAGTATATTAAAGTATACTATAAGTATACTAAAATATACACTATTAGTACACTTTTAGTTCACTTTTGGATAGTACACTTTTAGTTCACTTTTAAGAAGTATGCTTTGAAAATAGTTCACTTTCAATATACTTTTAAGGAGTATACTTAGAAAATTGTTCACTTTTGTAAGAAGTATATTTAGAAAATAGTTTACTTCTGATATACTTTTAAGTATGCTTTGAAAATAGTTCCCTTTTGTAAGAAGTATACTTAGAAAATTGTTCACTTTTGATGTACTTTTAAGTATGCTTTGAAAATAGTTCAATTTGATATACTTTTAAGAAGTATGCTTAGGACCAGAAAATGAATACATTTCTTCTGGAGTAGGATGTACGTTTTCAATTATTAAACAGCAAAAACAGTCAAATAATTTTCAAGTTAAAGTACATCACAGGTTACATTTTTTAGATCCATCTCATTCAAATTATTCATGTCTAGGAAAATCTATTATGCATTGCACATTTAATCTTTTTTGGTACTGAAACTGTAACCTTAATTACTGCCAAAACATTCTGAAGCCCTATAATCTTATACTAATAATGATCAATTATAGTATAAATGGAAAAAACGAAAAAGCTACTTGAGAAAGAAGCCGACAGAAGGGTTGCATTATGCATTTGAAGGTTATACTGTCAAACTGACTGAAGAACGAAATAACAACGTGAAAAAATAAAGATAGCGTGGCTCATTGGCTGGTCAACTCCCATGATGCAAGGCGGTAAATAGTGCTAAAATTTGCTGATAAGTTTGCCGTTTGTTCGAAATACAAATGTAACTTCATGAATTTAGTTTTTTAAATGTGTCTGCTTAGAATGTAGTGTTTTGTTGCGTGGTAATTGTCATTGTTGTGCTAGTTTGCCATTGTAACCATGAGTTAAATGACTGTTACGTTTCATAAGAAGAGCTGGAAGCACCTAGGCTGTGAGGAACCTGTGAGGAACCTGTGAGGAACCTGTGAGGAACCTGTGAGGAACCTGGGAGGAACCTGGGAGGAACCTGGGAGGAACCTGGGAGGAACCTGGGAGGAACCTGGGAGGAACCTGGGAGGAACCTGGGAGGAACCTGGGAGGAACCTGGGCTGTCCCCGGAATGCAGTCTCACTCCACTTGCAAGTTTTACGCAAATCAAAAAAAAACCATCTGGCCAAATATGCATATGTTTAATTAGCTGGCTTGGAGCACACTTTGTAATTAAAATGTGGCCTCAATAGCAGAGGCCAGAGGTCCGTTGCTAAGGCGTTAGCCTGTCTCTGACAACGAGGTTGCTCACACACAGACAGAATACTGAACTGGAATCCAGAGGAAACTGAAAACAAGAAACGCTCTTCCACAGCGCTTGTCTGAAATATTCAACAGATTGAATCGCAGGAAAATAGGTTGTATTGATCCAGTTGGGCTATTCCATCAGGGATATTATTATTCATAACATTCCACCGACAGTTTGCCCTTCATACTGTTCCACGGCCCAGACTGCAAAGCAGGAAGTGTCCGACTTGGGGTCAACATATGGGACGTGGTGACTTGGGCCGGAGGGAACAGACTGACAAGACAAGCCCTCAGCCCCCATCGTATTACCACACACACACACACACATCATATATATATATATACGCAAACACTTCTCTTCCCACACTCAAACTTATCTGACAAGAGAACCCTCCAGCTATTTCCTCTCTTCCTATTATTAAGTGTTTTTTTCCATCCTTTCTTTCATTACTCCTGTTTTTATTCGGCAGAGACAATAACTCTTAAATCAGGTTATGGAAGTAGAATGAAGAGGAGCGGTTGGCAGACTTTATTAACCTGTCTCACAGCGCGAATGGTCCGCTGACAGGAAGCCAAGCGAGGCAGACGGTGCTGACTCTGATGCTGACTGCCTCGCAGAATGATTACCTCAGAGAAGTCCAGATGGGAAAGAATAAATGGAGGCTGGAGGGGAGATGAAATCAAAAGAAATAAAATAAAAGGCCTTATGTGAAGTGCCGACTCCACAGCCCGAGATTGTTCAAGCTGCTCGGAAAACACATCTGAGTTCCCAGAGGAGCAGCTTTACTCAAGGAAAAGTGCCACCTACAAGAATGCTTTGTGTAAAGGAAATGTACTGTGTGTGTGCATGTGTCTTTGCAGATGGCAGGGTAAGTGAAGCGCAGTTCTGCACGATTACGATCCAACTCTGTTGCCCCACACTGCCAGTGTGGGGCACCAGTGACAGTTGTCCTCCAGCCGTGATTAAATATGAATATATTAAATAATAAATATTAAATAATATATATTCCATTAGCCCTGTAGACTACATCAACATTCAGCAACAAAGAAACACTTGCACAGATGGACAGAATGAGGAGTAAAGGCTCCTAGTCTCGAGACTAGAATTGTTCAGTCTTGTTCAACCTGGAGAGCTGCCTTCCTGTAGGTTTTTGATCCAACCCCAGTTGTAAATAACCTGATTTAACAGGTTAAGAAGGTTATTATTCGAATCCGCTGTGCCCATGCATTTTACTCACATAACAATTACATGGAAAAAAGTTGATATAGTGCGCCCTCGTGTGGCTCACGCCGTACAATCAAGATGATGTTTACGGTTACTAGGCAACCTCAAGACTGAAATAAAGTTTCCGATTTATAGCTAGCTCTAGCAACTTTCGCTACTTCGTAGCCTTACGCCTGGGGTCACCCAGCTACAAATTCGCAGAGCTAAAACGGGACGTTTTGGTCTGGGTTTGGTTTTTGATCTACTGTTACAAAGTCTAGACAACAACACGACGATGGCGGGTAAACATGAGAAGCCTACAGTGGATATCGTCCATCAAAACTCAATTCATATCGAAACCATCAAGAAAGAGCAGAGATGCCAGAAGCTGTACACACGATTTAGCATCAACCCGTTCAAGAAACGTAAGCATCTTAAAGAAAGCGTAAACATCAATCACCGTAGACTTGCATTACTGTCACCGTCAGTTCTCAAGCTGTGCATGTCATCTTGTTTCAGTCCACGTTATGACTGACAAGCCCATGTCCAAGAACACGCACGAGGAGGTGGAAGAGGACCGTGAGTAATCAGCAATGTGCCGTGTTGACGGTGTTTTTCCTGAATGCATACCGCCTCTGCCTAAATAATACATTTTTTTCTACACCAGCTGCCTTTCTGAAGGCCATTCACGATGCGTGCTTGGAACCAACCAAGAAATACCCTCAGCCCCAGACTGAGAGCCAAGAGATCGGATGGATATCCAAGCCTCTGGTATGAAGTGTGTAGTGAAAGGTCATTTAAATTCGTTAAATATACCGATTATAAAATTCCCTAAATATACTTTACTTTAGTTGATGTGCTACTGTATTCCAAGTATTTGACCGACATCTGCACTCACCTCAAAACGATCTTGTCCACGATCAGATTGCTGCAGACCGCAGTGATCGAAGGCTGAACTTTTCACGTCAGAACACGGAAATCACCAAGTACATGGATGCGGCATGGCGTCTGAAGGAGCAGACCCAGAATTTGAGCTAGATGTCATCTGACAGCTATCACACACACTTGTGCTAACTTTATTAGTTAGTCAACATAAATGGAGAAATATCAGAGAATACATGTCTATGAAGCATGTTTGATGATTAAAGGAAAGGAAAAATCAATGTTCAGAAACATTGAGGCTTGATTAGGGAACACTTTATCAAAGGAGATGCAGGTGCAAATCACGGGCACCAGGTGTAGATGTTCATGTTGCCATGTGTGATTTAAAAAAAAAATCTAGATCCATACAACACTTTCTCATTGAATATTAATCATTTTGATAAAGGGAAAGGGCATAAATGACAAAAGTTCAATATTACAAAATGTCACACCACATAAGGTCAGGCATCGGGTTAAGGAGAGAGCTGAATGCAAAATGTTTAATTCATAAAAATCTCAAATCCACTATTGAAGTTAGCCTTAAACTAGAAGAATGTTTACTGGAATCTAGTCATTAAAGTAATATGCAAAAGACAATAAAAGCAAACAAAAACATAATTATCTCTTGCTTGTCAAATTCCATGTTTGCTTATAAAACAGCACGAGAAAAAATGTCCGGAGTAATATTGAACTTGTGGTGGAATGGAGGTTTCCTCTCTGAATTTGCACTGACACTCAAAACAAATATAATGTTACAAAATGTCCACATAGCAGTCTCTGCACGGCAGTCTCTCTGGTGAACTCCCCCCCCCCCCCCCCCCCAGGCAAAAGACAAACCCTTAGTTCATAGTCACAAATTCTCCATGAGAGATGTATGCTTCTGTGAAACCTGAAGTATGCTTCCATCAATCCGGATCAGGATCAGTATGAAGCCCTGTGGCATATCCAAACCCGGTCTAGACACAGACCAAGCGGTCCACCAGACTGCACTCTAGAACCTTCTAGAATCGGACGACTAAGACCTTCCCTTCATCTTCTTTCGCACAGTCTTTCCGGGTCGTTTCTGAGGATCACAG
This sequence comes from Osmerus eperlanus, assembly GCF_963692335.1. NCBI lineage: Eukaryota > Metazoa > Chordata > Actinopteri > Osmeriformes > Osmeridae > Osmerus > Osmerus eperlanus. The sequence continues at coordinate 10,465,511 of NC_085043.1, forward strand.
AAGAAGCAACACGTCAAAAAAGCAGTTTCTCAGTTTCTCTGTTCTCATTTTGCAGATCACATTTCAAACCCCTCGTGAGGTAACTAAAACAGGAGAGTTCTGGTGACTTACGTTAGGTTTCTGTTTGCCTCCTTTAGCTCCTTGCCTTCCTCCCTTCCCTCCTCTCCCGTGAGCCGTCTTGGCGCGGAACCCTGACACATCGTTGTGGCTCTCCTTGGTGTTCCATTTCGCCCCACTCTTCTTTCCTCCAAAGCCAAACTTCTGGTCCTTGTGCTTCCTCTTGGAGTTAGGGTTCTTGGAGTTAGGGCTGTCGAGAAGATGTCAATTCCAGTTATAGGCCCATTCTGATCTAAATGGTATGTGTGTGTAGACGGCTTATCATAACGTGACACAAAAAGCACATGAACACATATGGACTCCTAACATGTGTGGGCTCTGACCCTTTTTTGTTGGCTGCGTTTTTAGGCGTCTGTGTGGATCCTTTGGCGTTCGCGGACCCTTTGGGCGTCTTCTGATCCCCTTCCAGGAAGTCTAGTTTGTCTGACATTCCTACGAGGGCGAGAGGGAAGAAGAAGAGTGAATGAAGATTCCAGGAGCAACGCGCTCGCTCACACTGAAGCCTCCAGGGGTCAAAGGTCGTTGACATGTTCAAACCCACCCTTCTGATATTTCTTCACAGCCGTCATCATCGCCTTCTTATCCTTCTGTCTCTTCTGGATGACCTCCACTTGCACCTGGAACGACAAAGGGTTAACGTGATGGAAGAGGAAGAGTATGGAGTTAAAAAGGTAGAGCTATGACAAGGATCAGAGCAGGACAGGAGTCTTGTCGGGAAAGCAAATCGAGAATGGACCAACCTTCTTGCCGTACTTCCTCTGTTCTCTCAGCTTCTTGGCTTTCTCTGATTTCTCCAGAATTGTCTGTTTACTGATAAGCTTCTTCCTGATCTGCAGAGAAAACAAAATGTGTATTTCATAAAACAACCATTCACTCTATAGATGCATCAGCATTAGGTTATAACTAAGACATTACATTTAGTCATTTAGACATATCTCCTATATTTTTATCAGCGTTTTCAGCACGTTTGCTCATATATTATGAGAAAGTGTGCATTACCTTCTGCATTTGTTGATCCGTCTTGGCCATCTCTGCAAAGTAGTCTTCTGGTCTTTTGGTAAATATTTTGAGTTTCTTTAGACGTGGTAGTGCTTCAAGAACAGATGCTTGAGCTTGGCGATAGCTGGATGAGAGATCAATATTAGTTACATGTTAACAGACACCAACACACATCCAAACGGATCACGGTATATTCTGTATCAACACTCACAAAAACATCTCCCTTTGGAAGTCATCATCTGGATTGATCTCTCCACTGCTCTCATTGGCCAACTTGCCCTCAGCCTTGGCAATGATGTCATCTGCGGGCAGGTTGACCAGGTCTAACCTCTCTACCCAGGGAAGGTTCTTACGGAAGTCAGCGAGGCACATTTTCAAACCCTCCTGTGCAAGCATACAATAAAGTGTTTAGAAACATTGAGGCGGTGAGGGGAAAGCAAAGCGAATTGATGTTTGCTCTCAAATCTGTTATCCTTGATTTGACACACAGTGTATGCGATACAGTACCAAGCATGCAACATCAAAAGACAACTTACATGATTGCTGACAAATTTCTTTGGTCTGTCAACCGTGATGTTCATTCCAGGTTTAAGCAGGCCTTTCGCGAACGCTTCTTGAAGCTAATAGAACATAATTCAACAAAGGTTGACTCTCTGAGCTAATTGTCCTTCTGAAACGGACTTGCTGTTTTATATTGCTAAGTTATTTATGTATAACATGTGGTAACCTAGAAGTTTGTGTTGGTTCAAATGCAGCACAGTAGGATCTAGTTGATTCTTTTAGCATAGCTAAGCTATTACCGCTTACCGCTCCATCAGACATTTCGCTGTTTTCATCATCAGATTCTTCCCCCAACTGCACGTCCTCGTCAGAAACATCCATTGTATTATCAATTATTACCATTAGAGACAAATAACTTTAGGTTATGAGATGGATTAGGCAGACTATTTGGCTAGTTGTACGCTATGCAATTGATCTCTCACACATGGTGCAAAAGCGTTTCACGTGTGGAGGTAGTGATCATTGCAAACGTTCCGCCCAGCATAATGTCCGCCACAACAACTGCAAGATTTCTAGGTTCCTATGCCGAACATACATGGCCCCTGGTTTTGCAGATTTCACACTCAAACACACAAACAATTTGCAGCAATTCAAGATAAATATTACATAAACATTATTTATCATCCACAATATTATAAAACGACTGTCGTTGCACTATGTCAGCTTTTCCATGTGTCCTTAGAGACCCGACACAAAATAAATGCTTTTCCATAGCGATAGAATGTCTAGCGTTCTTTTATCTTGCTTGTTTAGAATAATCAGAGGGGAAAAGTGTCAAGAAAGTGTTCAAGAAAAAACATAGAAACATAGAAGATGCAATGAATTAGCTAGGTTAGTTTTGTAGTCAGTTTTATTTTTTATTTTAAATCAAGGTAAGTAACATCAACCGCTGGCTACAGACAGGCAGTAGAACTAGCAAGGTTTAGGGCAAAATGCAGATCAAAGTCAAGCAGAAACTGTTTTCTAAATTGTTGTGTAGTTTCTAATGTAGCCTAGGCTACTGGACATCAATTTTCATAGCTTGAGTTTGCCACATCTTTAAGATTTAAGGCTTTGGTGGTTTCTTCTTATAATTCTTCACTGGCACTTTTCATTCCCCAGCGTTGGCGTGCTAGGAATGTAAAATGTCTGTGGTTGCCCAGTGTCACCACATGTTTGGACTACGGCCAGGAGTATTCAATAACCTGTGCTACTTTGATGATCACACTGTCATCTTTCCATCTGGAAACAACTGTGTACGGTACAATATTGATCAGAAATGTCAGAGGTTTATCCCAGGTAGGATATATCCACAATCTATCTATCTTATTTGGCCATATATGTTTACAGTAAATTGAATTAATAGACATAAACACTATTATTTAGTCAACCTTAGCTAAATTCAAGGCATTTCGTGAGAACTCAGAGATCCGTTTATTTATTCAGCATGATTCCTTGCCTCTCAGGCCTCGAGAGGAGTCAGGGCATGCACGCCCTGACCATCAGCGCCAACCGCCGTTACCTCGCGGTGTCTGAGTGCGCTGACCGCGCCACCATCACCGTGTACGACCTCCAGCACGAGCAGAACCGCAAAAGGAAGGTGCTGACAGGGGGAGACACCCCTGTGCGCGAGTTCGTTTCCATAGCGTTCTCCAGCGACTCTAAGTATCTGATTGGCCAGTCTGGGTCTCCAGACTGGACGCTGTTTTACTGGATGTGGGAGAAGCAGAAGGTCCTGGCTGTGGTAAAGACCACTAGCGCTGGGAACCCTATCAACCAGGTGTGGAGAAGATGAGAGATCACTGAAAAGCCTTTTTGAGAAATGATTCAACTGAACATTGTGAGGCCAACGTGTCCAAAACAGCAGTCTTCTAAGGGCGTGTATGTCACATCCTGTTGTGTCTCTGTTTTCCCAGGTTACTTTCAACCCTTTTGACAACACTCAGATCTGCGTGACAGGAAGTGGCGTCTTCAGACTGCTCCGCTACGCAGAGGGGGCGCTGAAGCCGTCCACCTCCCAGAAGCTGGAGTCCTGCAACTTCCTGTCCCACGCGTGGATGTCTGACGAGCGGGTCATCGCCGGCACGGACACCGGCCGTCTCATGGTGTTCGAGTCCGGGGACCTGCGCGGCGAGATGAGCGTGATCTCCAAGACCTCAACCTCACGCGAGCACAAAAGGTGAGCAGAGGAAGAGGGGGAAAAAAGAAATCCTCGCTTTTCGTAAGCAGAGCGTCAGTCAGGTCCACTAGCAGGTGAAGCCGTATAGCGTCAAACCTTTCAACGTTCACATTTATAAGTGTGTCGTGATGTTTATTTATTTGTTGACAGTGCCGCGGGCGCACGTGATGACAAGGCCCAACCTCAGTTGCCGCGAGTCACCGCGATCACGGCGTACTCCAAAGGCTTTGCCTGCTCCGCTGGTCCTGGGACCGTGTGGATGTTTGAGAAAACCGAAGACAAGGACAACTACAAGAAGACCAGACAGATCAAGGTGACATCATCTGCTTTCCACCCGTGTCTGAAACCAGAATGAGAAACCCTATCTGATCCTTCACCAGCTGGTTCCAACGCCTCTAAACATGGTGTGTATGTATTGGTGTGTGTGTGTGTGTGACCCAGATCCCTCCAGACCCGTGCAGCCAGGAGCCCAGCCAGGCCCAGCAGCAGCAGATCGTGTCTCTGGTGATCAGCCCCTCGGAGGAGGTGGTGGTGACCAGCACCGACCAGGGACAGCTCTACAGCATCACCCTGTCCTCCACTGAGACCAACAAGGTCACTGCAACACACACCCTGCTGTTTACATAGGACAAGCACAATCACAATCAGGCTTATTTCCAAGTGAGTTACACAGACAAGGAAATTGGCCAAAAATCTGAGCGCTTCCCGTGATTTACCTCTTTAAGGTATTGTACAGAAAGAAAGACAGAAAAAGTACTTAGTACATCAGATTACAAAGTATTTAGTTAGACCCCTGTGAACAGCCACCTCTGGACGTAAATCGTTTTTAAGATCCATATTATTTTTAGTCAAAGTGAATCAAGTGTAGGTAGGGGTGTTGTTAATGCTCCGCATACTGACTTTGTCGTGTGTGTGTGTGTGCTTCTCTAGGTGGAGCATACCCACTTTGAGTTTCTGTCCAACTCCTTCCACTCGGGTGCCATTACTGGCCTGTCCATCTGCGTCCGTAAGCCCATCATTGCCACCTGCTCCCTCGACCAATCAGTACGCATCTGGAACTTCGAGACAAAGTAAAAACTAGTTTCACAGTCGTTACTTAAACTGACAGTAAATCTTCTCTTCTGAAATGTGACACGGCCATCGAAAGAAAACGTCACAGGTTGGCTTGATTTTTATTTGACAAGTGTCTGGTTTTAGATGGGTGCGTCTGTGATTGTCTTCCTCCCAGCACCTTGGAGCTGTATAAGGAGTTCCAGGAGGAGGCGTACAGCATCGCGCTGCACCCCTCCGGCCTGTTCCTCCTGGTGGGCTTCTCAGACAAACTGCGTCTGATGAACTTACTCATCGACGACATCCGCACCTTTAAAGAGTTTAACGTCAGGGGCTGTCGAGAGGTCTGACTCACACACCACTCCAGCAGGCTGCCAGCAACACTGAGGCTTTTAATCATATTTTTATGTAACATTTATAAATATGAACACCGTAGAGACTGGGTGACCGCTAATGGAGTCGCTGATTTCTCGGTGTTCCTTCCTCTGCTCAGTGTGTTTTCAGTCATGGGGGACACCTTTTCGCTGCGGCCAACTGCAACATCATCCATATCTACTCCACCACCACAACTGAGAACATCCTGAATCTCAAGGGCCACAGCGGGAAGGTTAGAACATGAGGTTCTGTTCGGTTTGAATCACCATCATCGCCATTGGTGAACCTTCTAGAACGCTGAGCGGATTTTCTCTGCTCTGTTTCTCTGTGATGCAGGTGCGCTGTGTTGCCTGGAGTGTTGACGACAGCCGTCTGGTGTCGTGTGGGATGGAAGGGGCGGTGTACGAGTGGAACACTCTGACCGGCATGAGAGAGGCAGAGTGCGTCCTCAAGTCCTGCAGCTACACCGGCGTGACCTTGTCCCCCGACGCCAAGTCTGTCTTTGCCGTGGGGGGGGATGGTACGCTGAAAGAGATACAGGATTGTCAAGTAAGACCGATAAATCTCCCATGATACTTAGCGGCCCTGTCAAAGATGAGTAGCGACAGTCCTGATAAATGTTGGTCTCTCAATAGGGAGTTTAAACGTTAATAATTTAGTGGGATATCAACTCACATGTTTCATGAGCTATTCTCTTCTGTCTTTTCATGTAGGGATCGTCCCTCGAGGACCTGCTGATATTTCTGATAGAATATTGATGATTTCCAATTTATCAAGTTTAAATCATTTATTTTTAATGGTGTCAGTTTTTCTCGCTGTGGGTAATTTTCAAAGTGAGAAAGAGCATTTCCATATCCATCACAATCACTCGAGACTGAACAGTCCATTAACTTCACATTCAGCCGTCAGTTCCGTTCACGGAATGACATGTCAGTTTTGACAGCCGATGAAAGTCTCGATTCAGTTAGTCGGTTGGACTTAAACAGGAGCTATTTTTGGCTGCTGGGATTCAGACCCCAAACAAACATAAACATCTCAATTGTGAGAGCTTCCAGCAAATCCTTAACACCACAGTGGTTTTGCCATATGCCTCTTCATCATCATTGAAAGCGAAATGCAAACAAAGTTTTCCTGGCAGAATGAGAGTCCTCATGCTCTGAAAATCAAACATCAGGCGTACAGCTCTTGTTTACATGCAAACAATTAAAACCCAGGACCTGGTGTGACATCATCTTACCTTATTCTCTCTCTCTCTTCCTTCGTCCTTCGCTCTCTCTCTTCCTCTCCTTCCCCTCCAGATCCTACGGGAGGTTTCTACTGATGAGGTGGTGTACACCACCATCGCTCTCTCCCGTTCAGGACGCACCCTGTTCGTCGGCACCTCCCTGGGCACCGTCCGAGCCATCAAATACCCCCTCTTGGCCCACAAGGACTGGATCGAGTACCAGGCCCACGCCTCCCCTGTCGCCAAGGTCTGGTTCTGAGCGAGTGAATGGCTGAATGCAGCCACACAACGCGAAACCCATTTGCTTTTATGCTGTCGTTACAGGCCTGTAGAACCATGCATAGGCCATGGTTTACGCTTGTTTAACTCTATGGATGACAGGTGATGAGGGGGTAGGTGTGGCTCAGTGGTGGAGCGTTTGACAGTAGATCAAGAGGTCACAGGTTCAAATCCCCCCCACATACTGCTGAATGATTCTGATTATTATCGTTGTTATGACGACGATGGAGTTGTGACGCCTGCGTCCTGCCTCCAGATGGCGATCACGTTCGATGACCAGTACCTGCTGACGGTGTCTGAGGACAGATGCCTGGTCATCTGGAAGATCATCGATAAGGAGGGCCGAGGCCTCAAGAGAGACAAGCAGGTCTTGTACGCTGAAGAGATCCTCATCACCAAGTGTGATCTGGAGGAGAAGGTAAACCTCTCCGTGGTTCTCGATCACGCCTCTGGTGACCTGCATGACACAGCACACACAAGCTAGCAGTCACACACAAGCTAGCAGTCACACACAGCTATCCCTGCCTTCTTCTCCACCTACATCTCTCTCTCCTCTTGTTCCCTCTCTCTTCTCTCTCTCCTCTTGTTCCCTCTCTCTTCTCTCTCTCCTCTTGTTCCCTCTCTCTTCTCTCTCTCCTCTTGTTCCCTCTCTCTTCTCTCTCTCCTCTCGTTCCCTCTCTCTTCTCTCTCTCCTCTCGTTCCCTCTCTCTTCTCTCTCTCCTCTCGTTCCCTCTCTCTTCTCTCTCTCCTCCACCCCAGAACCAGAACATGCTGGAGCTGAAGACTCGTGTGGAGGAGCTGAAGATGGAGAACGAGTACCAGCTGCGTCTGAAGGACATGAACAACAACGAGAAGCTGAAGGAGCTGAACGATTCCTTCATCCACCAGACAGAGTCCATGAAGACTCAGATCCAGGTCGGGCTTCACTCAACATAAGAATCCTCACTATAAGGCATCGCCATATGTGGAAATAACATACGTGGACACACAAACTTGTCATGGAGTCTGGTTTAGTTGGCAGTGCAGAGATACAGGCAGGCTGTGGGCCAATGTTGTTGTGGGTGTAGGTGATTTGAAAGGCTACAAATGGTTTTTGTACGGAGTATTCACAGTATGTGTGTGAAGACGGGACATGCCTACACCACCTTTATTGTGTTCAGCCCATCTCACTGCCACAAAGTAGATTCACTTTCACAGGGCGCTCTCCCCTCATCGAATTCCCTGAGTGGACTTTCCTCTCCAAGTTAGACCTGATAAGAGTTACCTCCGGATCAATAAATGGAAATCAGATCTGAAAGTGTCTGACACGGAAGGTGACCACTGGAATGCAAATCTTCTACTCTCTTTCACTCGTACTTCACCCCCATCCCTCTCTCTCCCCCCTCTCTCTCCCCCCTCTCTCCCTCCCCCTTCCCCCTCTCCTTCCCCCCTCTCTCTCCCTCCCCCCTCCCTCTCTCCCCCCTCTCCCCCCCCTCCCCCCCTCTCCCCCCCCTCTCTCTTTCCCCCCCATCTCTCTCTCCCCCCTCTCTCTCTGCTGGAGCAGGTTCTGAGGACAGAGAACAACAATATGGAAGTTGCTCACCAGCAGTACACATCAGAGATGCTGGACAAACATTCCAAGGAGCTGCAGGACTTAGGTAAAATCTCCCTCTCTCCATCTCTCTCTCTCTCTTTCTCTCTCTCTCTCTATTCCATCTTCACTCCATCCTTATCAAACAGCCCTCAGGGGAGTCCCCGCAAGACCAATCCACGGTGGTTCTTGTTTCTCGATTTCTACGTTTGTCTTTTTTCCTGGGGTTCCCCAGAGGCAGCCAACAGTCAGAAGCTGATGCAGGAGTATCAGAAGTACCAGGAGCTGCAGGTGGAGTCTCAGAGCATGCAGGTGGACTTCCAGGAGCAGCTGCAGAACATGGAGAACTGCAAACTGCAGGCCCTGGAGGAGCTGACCTTCCATTACGAGGGCAAGATGCAGGAGAAGGCGCTGCTGCTGGAACAGGTAGGAGGACGGCCGGGGGGGCAGGGCCCTGGCCCGCGGGGTGTGTTATAGTCTGGCATTTAGTGGCACCTTCCTCGCCTCTCTCTTCTCTTACCCCCCCCCCCCCCCCCTCCCTCCACCTCTCCCTCCCTCCACCTCTCCCCCCCTCCCTCCACCTCTCCCTCCACCTCTCCCCCCTCCCTCCACCTCTCCCTCCACCTCTCCCTCCACCTCTCCCTCCACCTCTCCCCCCTCCCTCCACCTCTCCCTCCACCTCTCCCTCCACCTCTCCCCCCTCCCTCCACCTCTCCCTCCACCTCTCCCTCCCTCCACCTCTCCCTCCACCTCTCCCTCCCTCCACCTCTCCCCCCCTCCCTCCACCTCTCCCTCCACCTCTCCCTCCACCTCTCCCCCCTCCCTCCACCTCTCCCTCCACCTCTCCCTCCCTCCACCTCTCCCCCCCTCCCTCCACCTCTCCCTCCACCTCTCTCTCCACTTCTCCCTCTCTCCACCTCTCCCCCCTCCCTCCACCTCTCCCTCCACCTCTCCCTCCACCTCTCCCTCCCTCCACCTCTCCCTCCACCTCCCCCCCCCCTCCCTCCACCTCTCCCTCCACCTCTCCCTCCACTTCTCCCTCTCTCCACCTCTCCCCCCTCCCTCCACCTCTCCCTCCACCTCTCCCTCCCCCCCTCCCTCCACCTCTCCCTCCCCCCCCTTCCTCCACCTCTCCCCCCCTCCCTCCACCTCTCCCTCCACTTCTCCCTCTCTCCATCTCTCCCCCCTCCCTCCACCTCTCCCTCCCCCCCCTCCCTCCACCTCTCCCTTCCTCCCTCCCCTGCTGTGACACTGATTGGAAGCGAAGAGACAAATTAATCCAGGAGCTGCAGGTTCTCGTGGAGGACGTCCGGGGAATCGCTCAGGAAAAGCTCCGTCGCCCACCATCAGGGCTGACGGCGGCATGAGGCGCGTGTGAGCGGCGGCCACGGTCGACCGGGGGGGCCTGCATAATCACCTTATTAAATCCCTGTGAATGTGATGTCATTAACAGTGGATGGGAGAGGAAGGCCGTGCATGCAGAGTGGTGCCAGCTCAACCGCCAGGGACACCCCAGGAGAACGGGCAGAGGGGAGGGGGGGGGGGCGTGGAAGGGGCAGGAACAACATAACAATAGGATTATCGACTGTTCATAAAAACAGTCCTTGGATGTCTCTCTGACCTTTTATGGACGAGGAGAGCTCCCGTCGTCTGGGTTTATGGACGAGGCCTGGCCGAGGAAGCTAATATGGACACTGATGAATGCTCGGGCTCTCTCTTTTACCTTCACATCCCGCCGGTTTACAAAATTCCCACCCAACTGACCTATCTCTCTCTCTCCTCTCGCTCTCTCTCACCTCCCCTTTCTCTCCCCCTCTCAGTCTCAGGAGGAGTGTCGTACGCAGGTGTGTGAGTTTGAGGAGTCCAGGAAGCAGATCGAGGAGGATGGGGACAGGGAGATCCAGGACATGCGCGTCCGCTACGAGCGCTGGCTGAAGGACGAGAGGGACGACAACCTCCGCATGAAGGGGGAGAACGGCATCCTGAGGAAGAAGGTAGAGGGATGTGACACGCCCGCTGACGGGTCGTTTCCTGTCGGGAACCTTCTGGGAAAGATTTTTAGGATGATTTATCCCTTCAGCCACCTCTCCCCAGTATCCCGCCTCTTTCCCTTCCTCCTACCTGTCTCTCGTTCCATCCTCCATCAAACACACCCCATCTCAAGGAGCCCAAGTTCTCATCAACACCCTCCAACCATCCCACACACACACCCACCCACACTCACACACTCACACACACTCACTCACACACACCCACACACACACACCCACACTCACTCACACACACACACACCCATACACTCACACACACACACACCCACACTCACACACACACCCTCACACCCACAGTCAGCACTTCCACGGTGCTACGGTAGATCATGATTACAGCCCATCAGACGAGGCATACGGCAGGTTTACCGGGAGCAAGCCCGTCCATCTGGTCACACCTCAGCCTCGATACACAGTGCATCCCCGCTCAATAGGCCATGGATCGCTGTAATTTAGAGGGATGATATTCATTCAGATTCCTGTGGAAACTCACCGGATCTCGATGCTGTGTGCTACGTTGGCTCCCTGCGTTGTGCCTTTATTGAATTTCTGTTCTAGGAGCCGATTTTTACATTCACTACATGTGTTAGGGCCGGTGTTACTACCCGATCGGATATCGAATGTGGTCCTGTTATGGGAAGCCATGCAGTATACTAAAGGCATTATGTTGTAAGTGACAAAATGAGTTATGGCATTGACTGATGACATTTTGGTCTCTCGTTGCCTCGCTTCCTCTCTGCTGGCTGCTGTAATCTCCACACTCCCACACCCTGACCCTCTTCTCCACACCTTCCTCGCTCCCTCTCTCCCTCCCTCTCTCTCTCCTTATCTCTGTTTCTCCTTCCCTGTCTTCCTCTTTCTCTCTCTCCCTCTCTCTCTGTGTTCCTCTCTCTCTCCCTCTCTCTCCGTGTTCCTCTCTCTCTCTCCCTCTCTGTGTTCCTCTCTCTCCCTCTCTGTGTTCCTCTCTCCCTCTCTCTCTGTGTTCCTCCCTCTCTCTCTCCCTCTCTCTGTTTCTCTCTCTTTCCCTTTGTTCGTCATTTTATCTCTCTGTTCTTCTTTCTTCCTGCCCTCCTCTCCTCCCTCCTCCCCTCTTCTCCCCCTTTCCTTCTCTTCCTTCCACCTCCTCTCCTCCCCCTCTCCTCCTCCCCCTCTCCTCCCTTCTCCTCTCCTCCCCCTCTCCTGTTCCTCCTCTCCTCCCCCTCTCCTCCTCTTTCCCTTCCTCCTCTCCTCCCCCTCTCCTCCTCTTTCCCTTCCTCCTCTCCTCCCCCTCTCCTCCTCTTTCCCTACCTCCCTCCTCTCCTCTCCTCCACCTCACCTCTCTTCTCCTCTCTGTAGTTCAGCAGTCTGCAGAAGGACATTGATGAGAGGAACGTGAACATAGAGAAGATGAGGCTGGAGCTGGAGAAGCTGCAGGGCATCATCAAGGTTCTGGAGAAGGATGTCCTGGCCCTGAAGAAGGAGATCCGGGAGAGAGACGAGACCATCCAGGACAAGGTGTGTGTGTGTGTCTGTCTGTGTGTGTGTGTGTGTCTGTGTGTGTGTCGGCTAGAACAACCTGAAACGACACAAAAACAATTTCAACTTTAAACATTTGAACAGGAAGAAGTCCGACCTCAGTATCTCCGCTTTGGCTTTATATAGAAACACTTTTCAGCCCTCTGGAGTGCCTAGCACGACAGCAGGTGCCTGCTGTCCCCGCGCTGGCCCTGAGAGAGGGGGCGCTGTAATGAATAGTCACAGTACCAGCTTGTGGTATCAGCCTCAGACACCTACTCCACCTCCCCCTCACTCATACATATTCCCTCATCCTCTCTCTTCCTACCCCTCTTTCTCTCTCTCCCTCTGTCTCTCATCCTCTCTCTCCCTCTGTCTCTTTCTCTCTCCCTCTCTTACATAAAGTTACCGTAATGGCAGACCCTCCTTCTGCATATTTATATCTCTGTGTTGTTATCAGAGGATTGCTGCTGTGTTGTTTTGAGTTTCAAGTGTCAAATCTGTTAGATCCATAATGTGGAAACGCTCTCATCAACAAAGCAGCTTTGGGTGATGGATGAGACGGAATTTGCATCCCATGCACAATCTTTTTCTGCGGCGCGGACCCTAATTGATAGTTGTCTTTAATGTGCAAATGTCACACATACAATCCGGGAAAAGATTAGCTCCAGAACTAAGGAGGGATTTTCCAAAAGCTAATTGGAAGAACAAAAAAGTTGATTCGACGATGTGTTCTACATGAGAAGGAGGGCAGCAGTTAAAATGTGAATCGTCTAGTTCATGAATACAGATTTGCTGGGGGGGGGGGAGGGGGAGGGGGGAGGGGGAGGGGCAGGGGGGGAGCACAACATCTGCCGCCAAGATGGTTTGTTGTCAGATTAGTTTTCGTGGTCTCTAATGATAATTCATCTGAACATTAGAGGAATCGCCTGAAGTTAAGTTCAACATTAGATTTGGCTCTCCATATCTTTATTGTCCGACATTAAGTGACATTTCTATACAGCTTCAATGAATATCATATAATATAAAGCCTTGGTTGCATGAAAGAACCATTAAACTTTATTGAACTTTAGAGAAGTACTGAAAGCAGACCTCAGGTTAGAAATTGTTAATTACATGGATTATAAAACAACATATGGTACCCTGTAACATAACTACACTGCATAACCAAGTCAAATTCCATGAGTCATTACCTGAACTTAAGATGGAGGAGATTTAGTACAAACACATACCAAACACGTTGAAAACCGAGGCCTTTCTTCTTGTGCAGGAAAAAAGCATCTACGAGCTGAAGAAGAAAAACCAGGAACTGGAGAAGTTCAAGTTTGTTCTGGACTACAAGATCAAGGAGCTGAAGGGCCAGATTGAACCCAGAGAGAACGACATCAGAGAAATGAAGGATCAGATCCTAGAGGTGACAAACTGACCTTTGACCCCACGGTGAACTCTTACGAGCGTCAGAGGGCAGTAAAACGCCTCTACAGGCATTGCTGTCTCAGGCTCAAACACTTTTCCAGGGAGAAAATAGATGTTTTATAGATCCTCAGCCAAAAGTCCCAATTACTCAGCAGCAACAATAGGAAAATCCATTGTGACTAAAAGAAGTCACTGTATCAGTTTTACTTTCCTGAACTCTCAAATAGAAAAAGTTTCTGTTCATCCCCTTGTCAGCAAATGCTGCTTTGTACCTGTAAGTGCCGACTGAGGGTCCTGTTCATTTAAATGGAAATGAGTGGTTGGTATAGATTGAGGAGGATCAGGTCCTAGATTACGGACGGAGCGGTCTGTGCGGTGGAGGAGGTTTGGGGATCAATATTCTGGAGTTTTTTCCTTCTGCAGATGGAAGAAGAACTCAGCTCCTTCCACAAGAAGAACAACAAGCAGGAACTGGACATCACCGAACTCAAGCTCAAGCTGACCGCCACCGACAAGGAGGTGCACAAGGAGATGCAGAAGGTGTGTTGACAGTGTGTGTGTGTGTGTGTGTGTGTGTGTGTGTGTGTGTGTGTGTGTGTGTGTGTGTGTGTGTGTGTGTGTGTGTGTGTGTGTGTGTGTGTGTGTGTGTGTGGACGGTACATGCGTGTTCACATTCAAACCACAACGTAACCCAACTCCAGGACCGCAAACATAACACGTCTAAAACCGTGCTGAATCTTTTCTCGCCCCTCTCCCACCCTCCCCCCTCTCCCACCCTCTCCCACCCTCTCCCACCCTCTCCCACCCTCTCCCACCCTCTCCCACCCTCCCCCCTCTCTCACCCTCGCCCCTCTCCCACCCTCTCCCACCCTCTCCCACCCTCTCCCACCCTCTCCCACCCTCTCCCACCCTCCCCCCTCTCTCACCCTCGCCCCTCTCCCACCCTCTCCCACCCTCTCCCACCCTCTCCCACCCTCCCCCCTCCCGTCCCCAGGTGAGGGACAGGGAGGCCTTCGTGCACAGGTTCAAGACCGACCTCCACAAATGCGTGGGCCACATCCAGGATCCCAAGGCCCTGAAGAAAAGCATCAAGGGCCTGTATGAGTTCTACGTCCACAAGTTTGACGAGGTGAGAAAAAAACTCAAACCGCCGCTATGTAAGAGTTTGGTGAGCCGGCACGGTGAGCCGGCACGGTGAGCCGGCACGGTGAGCCGGCACGGTGAGCCGGCACGGTGAGCCGGCACGGTGAGCCGGCACGGTGCCTTTCCAACTGCCGCTTCCAACGCCTCCCAGATGATCCTGGATAAGTGTGTGTGTGAGGGAGGGTGTGTCGGCCAGCCGGGGCAGCGAGGTTCATTCTCCCCCTCCTCCAGGTGGACATGGTCGGGGTGGAGGGAGAGGTGGAGAGGGAGCATGCCCGCCACCGGGAGCACCTGGAGAGGAACGTGGCCACTCTGAAGAGGAAGATGGCCGACGATGCCCGAGTCCACGGTGCCGACAACGTCAAGATCATGCAGGTGACCGAATCACTAAAAACAAGGCAGTTGCATCAGTGGATGAAGCAAGTAGGCAGGTAGCCAGGCTGGGTGGGTTCATTGATTGGATGATTGATTGATTGGCTGCGCAGGAGAACGTGATGTTGATCAGTGACATCAACAGCTTGAGGGTGGAGCTGTGCAGGCTTCGCTCTCAGGTCCACAACTACGAGAGTCTGCTGGGCCACAACAGGAAGAGCAAGGACCAGGCCACCTCCAGCCTCAAAGGTGACCCCTCTTGCTTACTTCCTGGTTAACTTCCTGGTTTACTTCCTGGTTAACTTCCTAGTTTACTTCCTGGTTTACTTCCTGGTATACTTCCTGGTTTCCAGCCATGACCTCTCTGCTCGAGCACAGAGCGAGGCAGTTTGGAGACCCTTGTTTGTTTGTTGTAATCTTTATTTTTTGTTGCAAAGATCATTCACATTTCTTGCCACTGGGTGTCACTGTTGAAGGAGACTGGGTCGCAGGCGTTGTGTGGAGGGTCAGATTTCAGGTAACTGTGTCATTGGGTGTCCCCAGCCCTCCTGTCGCCCAGGGTCAACCCCATCACCATGGTGACCCGACTGCAGCCAGAGGAGGAAGGGGAGCGCATCGTTCAGTTCCAGCGCCTGGAGATCGTCAGGCTGAGGAGGAGATCCAGGTGTTGATGAGGACGCAGCCGTTCAGACCACCCTCCGATGCTAAACTCCCTTCCCTGGACACCAGCATATAAACCAGGACCCTGCACTACACTACACTGACGATAAAAACACATATTATTCAACACACCTCAGCAGTAAATATTTAATTCATTTACATAACCTGACTTGTCACGTTTAAAAAATAATAATAACAGCAGTTCACGTTTTGTATCGTGTTTTTTTAAATAAGAATACTGGATATAGTGTATGGGGGGAATTTAAGTTGTTGCGGCCAGCCATGATCAAATCGATTACAAAACATGTCAACCTGGCAATGATGAATGCGCTATAGACTTTTCATTTGCAGGTAAAATACGTGTCGGCAGTTTTTCTGTCAACTATATTGATACGTTACCGTTTCAATATACGTATCCAGACATACAATACGTTTTATTAAATTAGCTTACTTATTAATAACCTTTATCCCCACTAACATAATGTGTTGTCCCATGAGACTCGATAAATAGTCGAGCTGTGCAGGTTCTCTCGCCATCCAAACGTCGTCGCTTATTCGTGACCACACCTGCAACGTTTAAAGTCCGGTCGACTGCGCACCGTTTTTTTGAGGCAGTGAGATAGTTCTTACGGACTCCGATTACAAGAGAGGAATTGAGGGGCTAGCTCCTGGCATTGATTATTGAACCGAGACCGGCTGTTAAGCTATGCTGCTACTCCCATGTATCGGATAGCATATGTTTAGGAAATAACTCTCCGGCGGTGATACAGTTCTAAGACGACCACCACACACACACTGAAGCGGACGGTTGAGAAAGCGACGGCCAGCATATCTGCGCTCACAGGTAAGTCAAAAACACAAGCATGTTTCTATCAAAAAATATATTTCTTGTCAGAGCATTAATTTCATACATGCGTTTTTGTCGATAATGTAGACATACGTAACTGGAACTTTCTCCTTAACTTTCATCAAATATTTATACGGAATAAATGACCAAAAAAGTGCGCACAGACGACAGTGTAGACATGTTTATGATACAATGTCTTTAATACAAACAACGATGTCGTCCCAGCAATCTTCATCAAATGTAAAGAATAAGTTATGGTTTGTATCTCTTAAAAGTAGGAAAGCAATTTGGATAGCGTGTCTGACAGTTAGACAGTAATCCTAGGAGAATGGTTTGAAATAAATAGATTGTTTGAGTCATCCTGTTGTGACACGTTGAATACAAATTGTCCGTAGCTGGAGGTACCTCTTCCACTATAGCTGTGTAGACAGTGAATGTTGAATAGCTCAAAATTATATTGTTTATCACATTTCTATGGTGGAAAATTGAAAACACGGTCCATAAAGATGTCAACGTCCATCATGGATGGCCATTTGTTGTTCAGTGCTAAGTTAAAATGTTAGACCATTATCGGAGATACACTCCAAAAATGTATTAAGCACCTTCTCATTGTGGTGGCAGTTAATGGACATTAAACCACCATCTACATTCACATTGGATTTGAGTTTTCCTTGAAACCTTCATCATAACTGGATTTAACTGTGGAATGGGAGTCAGGTGGCTGAGCGGTGAGGGAATCGGGCTAGTAATCCGAAGGTTGCCAGTTCAATTCCCGGTCATGCCAACTGACGTTGTGTCCTTGGGCAAGGCACTTCACCCTACTTGCCTCGGGGGGAATGTCCCTGTACTTACTGTAAGTCGCTCTGGATAAGAGCGTCTGCTAAATGACTAAATGTAAATGTAATGAATATTAACTTTTATTGACAGACAGGGTGGGATGGGTTTTCCAAAAGACTATACTGTTTTGTTTGTTTTGAAACCAGGAAGACGAAAGTTGTCACGCCCTAACCTTTGACCAGGAGATTTAGGCCTTCAACTCCCAAACAGTAAAACTTACATGATACCAGGTGTCTCTGTTGATGTATCATAAAAACCATAAGTCAGGAGCGTGAAACAGATAGCTGAGCTGTAACTTCAGCATAGTCACACACTATCACATGCTCTGGAAATTGGACTGTGTAAAGTTTGTTTACAGGCCCAGGGTCCGGTTATTCAGATTTCAAGTTGGAGTTGCGTTCGGCGTATCCAGTGTGTCTACAGAGGTGTGTGTGGGTGTGAAGACACTCTGGGTGCAGTGTGGTGCGGCGGTGGAGGTGGAGTTGCGGGGTGCAGTGTGGTGCGGCGGTGGAGGTGGAGTTTCGGGGTGAAGTGTGGTGCGGCGGTGGAGGTGGAGTTTCGGGGTGTGGTGCGGCGGTGGAGGTGGAGTTTCGGGGTGCAGTGTGGTGCGGCGGTGGAGGTGGAGTTTCGGGGTGAAGTGTGGTGCGGCGGTGGAGTTGCGGTGGTTGTGGGGTGCAGCAGGCCTCTGGAAGGCTGCCCTGATGAGATCAGGTTGTAGCCCAGGCTCCTGTTTCACAAGGCTGGGGGATTTGAACATGCTGAAGGCTCCCTCACAACCAATATGAGGGAGACAGGGAGGAACAGAAAGGGAAAAGGTGAGTGAGTTTTCTCTCGTCAGCAGAGCGGAGCAGAGGGGATGCGCATGTTAATTGCTGATTTGATTAGTGTTTTAATATTGCAGCTGTGCTGGATGAAGGCGGGTTCTGTCTGACCAGTGAGGACAATGCTTTCCACACTAGCAGGCCAATGGGGCGCTGTGTGACATGATCATCAGAGACAGCTCTGTAAGCGGACAGCGCATTGGACGAGGCTGTTTATCTGATCTTTGTCTGCTGTTTGGTTTCAGGCAGGCCGGTGACGAGGTAAAGAGAGGTGGCAGTCTGAGAAACTGCAATCTGAGACGACCGGTGACATCACCTCCCGGTCCTGATGCCGAGAGATGAAAACAACTGCTTGCTCAGGTAAGCTGTCTGCCTGTCTGCCTGTCTGCCTGTCTGCCTGTCTGCCTGTCTTTCTTTGTCTATGTGTATACTTAAAGGGAGCCAAAGATAGAGATGGGGAGTGAGAGATCTGAGAGAGAGAGAGAGACAGAGGGAGAGAGAGAGAGAGGGGGGGAAGAGAGAGAGAGGGGGGGGGGAGAGGGAGAGGGAGGAGAAGGGGAGAGAGAGGGAGAGAGAGAGGGAGAGAGGGGGGGGGGGGGAGAGAACGGGGAGGAACGTGAGAGGGAAAAGGGGGAAAAGTCGGGCATAGTGAAACAGCTGGTGGAAGCTATAATAACATATGAAACAAAAGTTAACCAAACCCTCCCCTCCCCTCCCTCTCTGTCTCTCCCTCTCTCCCTCTCTCCCTCTCTCCCGCCCTCTCTGCCTGGAGAAAATGTCCTGGGTCTCATCTTGGCTGACTGTGACTCTGCCCATTGTCCCCTCGGCGTGCTATGACAGAGCAGGGCAGAGCCCTCGAGGACCCAGACACCTAGTGAATAAAGAACCATTCAGACTCTCTCTATCTTGCTCGCACACTCTCCCATCCTGTCTTCCACACCAGCGTGGAGAAGCTGACTCCCTCCCCCTCCTCTCCCCCTCCTCTCCCCCTCCTCTCCCCCTCCTCACACCAGCCTGACGGGCCCTGGGACACTTGGCAGATGGTGCCAATCCTGACCCCTCTGCTCGCCCGCGGGGATCGCACCACCGGCAGAGAGAGAGAGAGAGATCCTAACGGGAACAGGAAGTGGAGGGAACGGCGTCGTCGGGGCAACGCACAGCCCAGCATCCTGCCAGAGGCCAGAAGATAAACACGTTGGCAGAAGGCCCCCAGCGCCCCATCGCGGGCCGTCGATTGCGCCAGTCCGAATCCGAGAGCTTGTTTTTCGCCGTCTCGTCCGTGCCTGTTGGAGGTTCTCTGGGAATGTGCTGACGAGAACCATCCAGAGGTGTGACTTGAGTTTGATCACCCCACAGAAACTCCATCTTTCTGGGCTGTGCTCATCTCTCCTTGCTGGCTCTTGGCTGGCCTCTCCGGTCTGTCTGAATTATTAAAAGGGCAATTTACCCCACAGTGAGCCTGACCATCGACAGCTCGGACGGTTTTATTATCCCTGGGTGACGCGTGTCCTGACTGGGGTCAAGGGTCAAAACCAGAAGCAGTTTCGAGGTCAAGGCAGGTTCATCCAATTTTCTCCACCCTGAACTTTTGCTTTGTCTCCTGTTTGAAAAGACAGAGACCACAAAGACCAAACTACCATTTCTGTTTTCCTGGGGTTCTCTTTGAAGACTGCGATTTTCGCTGTGCATTCTGATTAGTGCACAACAGCGTGTTCCTGTTTTAAAAAGCGTATCAACCTTAAATGAGACAGTAATGGCTTGCCAAATGAATTCAGCAGGACTTAATAACCAACAGGGAGTACTGAGTCTCGTAGCTCAGCAGGTAATTGCAGAAGAGTTTTGAGGTATTTTTTTTCTTTCTTTCGACCTTCAGCCCCAGACCCAGAGAGAAAGAAATCCATCTCATCTTCTGGAGTCGTTAGCAAAGAAAAAAGGCGAATCTGCATAGAGGAAGACGCACATGTGTTTATAACCAACAGACTATCTTCTCATGAGAAGAAGACATTTTGTGAGGTCAAGAGACTGGAGGACAGCCCACAGCAGAACAAAAACACCAGCTGATGAGAGTAGTATTTATGAGAGCAGGGTGATTCCCTGGCTGCTGTTATTGAAAGGGCATTGTTGAGATAAAAACTGAAGGCAAGCGCATGAGGGGCTGTGATTGTCTTGTGCTTTATGTGTTTGGAGCGATATGAAGCAGGAGAAAACGTTGCCAGTAACTGTGTTGAAAGAGCGAACCTGTGAGTCTGTTATTGTCCTTTCAGTTTGTGTGCTATTTCTGTGTTACTCATCACTGACACCAGGTCCAAGCCCACTGGGATTTAATTAGTGAGCTTCAAAACACACACACACCTTCACACACACACTCACATACTGTAGTCACACTCACTTACACACACACCTTCACACTAACCGTCATACTCACACACCTATGCACACACACACACTTCACAGGTACAAATTAAAACCGCCCTGAGCAGCCAATATTCACCACATCCTCTGTGTAATGAAGTCACCTTCGGTTCCCGCCGTCTGTCCTGCTCTGCTTCTCATATCTGTGTGGGATGAAAGCCGCGGCGTTCCAGCGGCCGTGCGGAGCGTGTGTTTGTGTACGCCGAGGCCTGGAGGACCTGTGTATGTGTGCGCGCTCGCGTCTCGCTCTGCTGACGTTGATAGTAAAGGCGCTGACAGGTTTTTAAAGACAAGCTGTCTGTGGGCTGTAACCTTGAGGGTCGCCGTGACTACAGGGACAGCCCATTGATAAAGGGATTAATAGTTGAGCCCCGTGGAAAGAGAGAGGACGATTTGCGGCGCCGCTATCTTCGTACGTCACGTCAGAGAGAATGGACCGGAGGCTGCCACACACACACACACACACACACACACACAGCAACACACACACACACACACACACACACACACAGTGCATTTAGAGATGCAGATGCTATGTTGTCTGTGTGTGTGTGTGTGTGTTGCTGTGTGTGTGTGTGTGTCTGTGTGTGTGTGTGTTGCTGTGTGACTTACAGTGTGCTCCTTCTCTTCCTGCAGGGATTTGGTTCTGCTACACCGAAGGAGATCTGGGATCCACCGAGGAGGAAGGTGATCTACTGAGGAGGAAGGTGATCTACTGAAAAGAGATGGGATCTACTGAAGAGAAGTGATCTACTGAAGAGAAGTGATCTACTGAAAAGAGAGGGGATCTACTGAAGAGAAGTGATCTACTGAAGAGAAGTGATCTACTGAAGAGAAGTGATCTACTGAGGAGAGGGGGATCTACTGAAGGGTGTTTCTTCTGGATCCATTGAAGCCACTGAGCATCTTTCTGGTTTCCCCACACTGTGTGTGTGTGTGTAAGGCTGGGAGGATGCCGGAGCTTGAGGACTTTCCCCCTCAGGAGGGGGGCCAGCAGGGGGCCGACCCGGCCCAGATCCAGCGCAGCGTCCTGGACGAGCAGGTGGAGCTGTGGTGGTTCCGCGAACCGGGCAAGTCTCTGCTGTGCTACTCTGTGTCGGTGCTGCTCATCCTGGGCTGCGGCCTGGGAGGCGTGGGCCTCCTCTCCACCACCACCAGCGTGTCCAGCGAGTGGCGTCTGGGCGCCGGCACGGCCCTGTGCCTGCTGGCACTGGCCGTGCTGCTCAAGCAGCTGCTCAGCTCGGCCGTGCAGGACATGAACTGCATCCGCAGCCGGCGGAGGATCGACGTGCTGAAGAGTGGCGGCCTGTCGGACCTCCTGGTGGTGCTGGGCACGGGACTGGCTCTCGTCCTCTGCGGGGCGGTGCTTCTGAAGCTGGCCCTGGTCAATCACATGCCCAAGCCGGGCCAGGCCCTCAACGACATGTACGTCTCCGGGGTGGTGATGCTGGTGGGCGGGGGGGGCGGCGGTGGCGGGGGTGGGGGTGTACGCGCTGGTGGTGTTCCTGCTGGAGGGGAGCAGGCCTGGGCGGAGGCTGAGAGATAGGGTGGTGGGGGTCTTCACCATCTCAGGTCACATGAACCACCGCGCCCGGAGAGAGACCACCTCCAGCCTGGCCAACCTCATATGAGGCGCTGACCAACACACACGCTCCATGCTAAGCATCACCTTGGACGACAATTGGCGAGTTTGGCTGCTTGATCGTAAAGCCACATGGTACTAAACCTCTTGGGAAGATGTTTGTGGCACGAGAGGAGGAGAGGAGAGTCTGATCTACTCTTTCTGTTTCTACAGTTCAAACCTCGGGCTCACGCTATATGGCTGCACTGTGATTTATGCCACTACTGGATAAACTGAACTAGGGAGATCCACTGCACTGACACTAGCAGGCATGAACCATCAGATGAACGTTGTCCTGCTGTCACCAGACACACAGCAGTATGGAATATACTCTATGTCCACGAAGACTGTCCTCTATGGAGCGATTAAACCATCAAATTATGTGACTTGAATCATTCACAATTGTACCCCCCTTGACCAAACTAAATGAGTACCTGTCGATCTAATGACATGTCTTTGTCATGCCTTCAATTCCTGTTCCTCAGCACCCCTGAAACTCTACTACTGTAGAGTTTGTTGTGTTTTAATTCTTT
Source organism: Osmerus eperlanus (assembly GCF_963692335.1). Classification (NCBI taxonomy): domain Eukaryota; kingdom Metazoa; phylum Chordata; class Actinopteri; order Osmeriformes; family Osmeridae; genus Osmerus; species Osmerus eperlanus. The sequence continues at coordinate 10,488,049 of NC_085043.1, forward strand.
GTCAGTGCAAAGAATTAAAACACTGCATAGTGTTTTTTTATGACTGTCCTGTGACTTCACATTCAGCAGAGCTGACCTGACCCTCAACCAGCGTTCACTGAATTTAATCAAGAATCCCGAGAGAAGGATATGGCATTGTTGCCATGGTTAAGTTTTAACAGTATGTGTTTGTGTATGTGTGTGTTTGTGTGTGTGTCACACATTATCAGGGCTAGGCATATGAGAAGCTGGACAAACGGGTCACACAGTCGACCATTGTGGCTCGATGACGGACAGTCCTGCCGTGGAACAATGGCCCACACACACACGCGGTCTGGAGCTGGCATTGCTCTGTACCAAGCACACACACACACACACGGCATGTTCAGCGACTGCACCAGTACAAGTGTAATCCCTCAATGATGGTATGGAGACAGGGGGCATCAAGAATGTGTGTCCATGAAGGAGACAGAGACAGAGAGAGAGAGACAGAGAGAGAGAGAGAGACAGAGAGCGACAGAGAGAGAGAGAGACACAGAGAGAGAGAGAGATGGCCTGCCTCCTCTCTTTCTCACCAAAGATTCATTCTCAAAGATATTGTACAAAGTTGTTTATTTTTATAAATATTTCCCTTTTCTTTCCCGATTGACAAGCACTGTTAATGAATGAATAAGACTGAAAACACACACACACACTTAAAATTACAGCCACAGAGAAAAAAAGAGAACATTTAAAAAAGCTATCTGAAAATAAAAGTCAGTTGTCTCCCATTAATAGGAGCGTATTCAGCCTGATGAGAAGAGAAACATTTGTGGTCACGGAAAATTGACTTGAGCCGTTTTCTCCAACCTGAATTCCATCGTGCGACAGATTGAGCTGCTGAACTGATAGGCAGCGCATTCACAAAGGAGGTGGGATTTAGACAAACACCCGTGTCAAAAAGGTTAGGATTTAGCCTTCAAAGTGAAAGAATAACAGAATTTATGACCTAGACCTTCCCCTGCATATGGCTGAACACCATGGCTGTTTTGGGTATCAGTGACATGTAAAGATACAGACCCTCGGCTTTGTCTGAGCCTGTCGGGGTCATCGTTTCTAGTTCAGATCCTTCGTAGATTCACCTCAATGAGTTACCCAAGCCTGGCCTCTTAACTACTTCCTGGTACAGGAGACAAAGTCTAGATAGAGTACTATTTCCTGGTTAAGTACTCTACTTTCTGGTAAAGTACAGTACTTCCTGGTCTAGGACACTATTTCCTGGTACAGTACACAACTTCAAAAACCATGACTTAAAAGAAACATGAGGGGTAAGGATGGTTGTGTTCCAGCCCAGGGACTGGCTCACGGGAACACACACCTGTGAACATCAGATAGAGTTCCACAGGTAGCCACGGTGATATGCTTATCTCATCACAGAGAGGAATCTGTTTACAGCTCTTTGAAAAATTAACCCAGACAACAGATTAATACCCCCCTGCTTCCTCCCCCCCCCCTCACACACACACACACACCTTTACTATACAACATCAGCTTTATATCAGGCTGTATAAAACATGCAGGTTCCAATAGAAGCACACATTCAACATAATTCTGTTACGCAGATACCACAAGAAAAACCCCAATAGTCAGAACATTACGATGACATGTAATCAATCCTAAAAGTCTACCATACTAAATTCAATATTCTACAGATAAAATGTTTCTTTTGGGTGCTGCATCTGGTTTTCGGACTCAGAGAGAGGGAGAGACAGAGAGAGAGAGACAGAGAGAGTCAGACAGACAGAGAAAGAGAGAGACAGACAGAGAAAGAGAGAGACAGAGAGAGAGACAAACCCATCTTCCCTTGGAGAGGGTTGAAAGTTTGCTGTGTTCCCCTTTTCCTGTCCTCTGCTGTCCCTTCCTCCAAAAGTAGGCAGAGGGAGAGGGAGGGAGGGAGGGATGGAGAGAGGGAAAGAGAGAGGGAGAGAGAGAGAGAGAGAGAGAGAGAGAGAGAGAGAGAGAGAGAGAGAGAGAGAGAGAGAGAGAGAGAGAGAGAGAGAGAGAGAGAGAGAGAGAGAGAGAGAGGGGGAGAGAGAGAGAAGATCCATTTGTCTGGCAGCACGCTTGCCCTTAGTTCGTCCGAAGCTGATAATCTGCCAGAAGGAGAGATGTCCGGGCAATACGTTAGCACGGGTTCTATCCATCATCACCTAGCCCCTCCCCCCCTCCCTGTACTGGGCCAATCCCATTACAGGCAACATTAACGAGTTTAGCATCCTAAACTCGCAGGTGGGGGGAGGGGGCTTGGAGATCACATTGGGGTCAGTGGATATGCTGTTGTGGCTTTCCAACGCCCGCTTATGAATAAGTCAACACTGCCAGTGTAAGGGATCCCAGTGTTACTTTCTCTCCCTCCTTCACCCCTCGCTTTTTATCTTTCCGTCTTACGTCTCTCTCTCTCTCTCATCCCCCTTCTCATTCCCTTTCCTCTATCACTCTCCCTCTCTCCCTTTGTCTCCTTTCTCGCTCTCCCCTTTCCTTTTTCCCCTCTCTCTCTTTTCCCTTACTCCCTCTCCCCCTCCCTCCCCCTCCCTCCCCTCAGCATGAGCAGAAAGGTGATAGGCACCTCGGCGTACAGAGCAGTGAACAGTAAACCTTGTGGCGCTGGAAGGTGTTATTATTCAGTCCCTAAACCACGGCCGTGCGCTGACGGATGGTCTGATGGCCCGGGTCACGGCTGGGTGACATCAGGATCACCTCACATCCAGACACACGTCTGTCCAAAGGCCTTGTACACACTCACAAGTGAACAGACCTTAGATATACAGTGTGTGTGTGTGTGTGTCTTACCTCCACTCTGTGTGATGTAGCGTACCCATGGTAACGCTTGATAACCACTCTTCTCAATGATCTTTAAGTAGCGTACCTGGGAAGCCATGATAGGGGGCCATTAGACAGGATACAGTTGGATATCACACACACCTGGTTCAGTCGTCGTGGTCTTACCTGGATTCCAGACACGGTGAAATAGGGGATCTCAAAGCTGACAGTGATCGGCCTCTTTCCTTCCAGTTCGTCGCTCTCCACGCTTGGCATGCCAAAGTGGGCTCTCATTGTGTACTCCTTACCACCCTACACACACACACACTCTCAACAACCTTGACATTTCCAAGCCTCTGAGCATCTTTCCATCTCCATGGCAACTTAACACCTGCTATGGTAAGAAGTGATCAACACAGTGTTAGATCTACCTAACCACTACACCATAGTGAGGCTGAGCATAGGTACATGCACATCTGTACAGCCGACGTCCTGGTTGAACAAAGGGTTGCCAGGTGGGCTCAAACTACCCGCAGACACGTCAAGCGTTTCTAACGGCTTTCATCAGTAATTAGTGGGGCGACTGTAGACTGTGACGCACGGCAGACCCTGAGCTTGTCCTGAGGCTTGCCTCGCTGTTGTCCCTGAGAGACATGGAAGTGTAGTGACGTGCAAATGTCTCACAAAACGGCAGAACTCAAGAGAAACCCGCAACCTGACACGTGGAGTACATGTGGAGAACATCGACTGAAAACACGACTGAAAACCGACTTCAAAGCGTCTGAAGCGCGGCTGTGCCGGCATTCTTACAGGGAAGGACTTGATGTTCCACACCGCCACGTTCTTCTCCGGGACCCACTTGGCGCTTCCTGTGCTCGTCTTGAACTTGGGCGAGTCGGCGTCGCTCGGCACCGGCACCAGGATGCACACGCTGTTGGCAGTGGAACGGCTCTTGAACTGGCTCCGGGCCTGGAGGGTCAGGGGTCAGGGGTCAGGGTGGGACGTAAAAGATGGCGTCTTATTGAAGCTAGGCTTCGGGGCGGCGGCCGTCGGGGCGGCGGCCGTCGGGGCTGTGTGACAGACAGACGGGAGGAGTGTAACTGACCTTGACCTTGATCTCCACTCTGCTGTGAGAGAACCTCTCAATCACACTCTCAATCCATATGAGGGGCTTCATCTGTCACGGGAGGGGAGAGGAAGGTCAGCACGGCTCAGTGTGTGTGTGTGTGTGTGTGTGTGTGTGTGTGTGTGTGTGTGTGTGTGTGTGTGTAGGACTGACCGTGGTGTTGAGGCGGTAGGACATGAGCTCGCTCTCTCCGTCCGGAGGGATGAAGGAGATGGTGCGGTCGTTCTCGAAGCGTGACAAACGAACGCACTGATGAAACTTGACATCTTCCAGCTCCACAGTCTTGCTCTTCTCTCCTGAACACACACACGTATGTACCAGCAGAGGTCACTGTTTACCTTCTCAGCGTGTTCACATGGGCAACCTGACCTCAGCCCACATGAAGAAGAAAACCGCTGAGTCAAAGCACGTTTAAGTCTTGCGTCCATCTGTCTGTCAGTGTATATTTTGTCAGATATCTTCCCCACCTCTCCAGACTGCCCTTCCCCCCCTCCACCGCCCCCCTGCCCTCCACCGCACCCTCCCCCCCCCCCTCCACCGCACCCTGCCCCCCCCCCCCCCCCCCCATCGATGCCGTGGGCTGTATATTCATGCAGGCGGCGGTCCGGGGGGCATCTTTCATCTGAGGTTCTCGCCTGGAGGGAGGAGATTATCAACCAGACGAGAAGAGGAGGAGGTGGAGGTGAAAGACGAAGAGAAGCAAATGGAGAGGGAGGGGAGGGGTCGGGGAGAATACTGAAACTGATGGGAAGGAGGTGGAGGAGTGGAACTGTCAATGTGAGTGTGTTTGTTTTTAAACTCTGTCTTTGTTTCAGTGGAAGAATAAAAACGACAGGGAGAGAGAGAGAGAGTCAGACACAGAGAAAGAGAGTCAGACAGAAAGAGATACAGAGAGACAGATAGAGCTACGTAGACAGAATAACTCACTGCCAGTGATCTCGAAGAGGACTTTGTCGTTGAGGCCCAGTCTGAGCTCGGGCATCCCAGAGAGCACCACCTTCAGCTTGATGCTGCCTACAATCTCACTGCGGAGGACACTGCCCGTAGCACTGACCTGCATGGTGGGGGTGGAGGGGTGAGGAAGGGGTGGGGTGGGGTGGAGGGGTGAGGGAGGGGTGGGGTGGGGTGTAGGGGTGATGGTGGGGTGGGGTGTAGGGGTGGTTGGGGTTGGCACACCCAGAGGGAAGGGAGGAGGGGCCGTGAGAATGGGACGGAAGGGAGACCTGGGTTCGAAACATAAAGGTTTTCACCCTGGTCTGGGTCCTGGCTACCCAGGAGCTACAGAGCAGGTCTGGACGGTGATGTCACGGTGATGTCACCACCGTGAAGCCGTCGGCACTGCTGTTCCTCCTAACGACAGCGAGGGGTGTGGCCACGCCTCCACCCGTCTCTGACCTCACCATGACGACAGGCCTCATAGGCTGCCTGCGAGGGCCGCTGAGGGGCCAATCACATCGCAGGGTTGTTGTCGAGGAGGAAATAGTCGACTTCAGGCCGGTCATTCTCACAGTGTTTTACGATTTAGCAATAAGCTGTGTACAGCAGTGAGCTGGATTTAGACAATGTTTGCCTTTGCGAGGACAACGGTCTGGACTTAGCCTTTGTTAAAGCTAGCGGAGGTAGTGAGAGACATACTCTATCAAAACTCAGCTCACCTGACTTAAATCTGTCTTTTTTACTGCCTGTCACCCGCAAGTTTTAAAAGTCTATACACACACGACAACATACTCCACACATAGCGCACTAAATCAACAACAAAAAGTGTAACCAATGGTCCTTTAACCCTTGTGTTATCTTCGGGTCATTCTGACCCATCAGTCATTGTGACCCACCGTCGTATTGCGACAGATTTACCTCCTACAAAAACAAAGTGAAGCATTTTCTTTTAACTGTCGGGCTGTCTCAGACCCCCCACATTGCAATGGTTAAAAGAAAATAATTTTTATTTGTTTTTGTATTGGGTAAAATTGGGTAAACACAACGGTGGTTCGTTATGAACCTTTGGGTCATGTGACCCGAAGGCAGCACAAGTTAAACTACTTATGTCTAGTATTTATGGTCTACTAACTGTAAATGCTTAACAAACGGTATATTTAAATTTCCATTGCGTTAATTCATGGTTTTGATTACAAAGACGTGCTGTCAGCAATCAGAATGCCGGTGAATAATACAACTTCTCGATGGAAAGAGAGAAGGTTCTGAGAAACTCAAATAGGGAAGTGGCAATGACCCACAGTTGCATCTGGATCAGCGTTGTGTCAACAAGCAAAAAAGATTTACATTTCAGAGTTACTGAGTAGGATGGGGGAAGATTCTGAATCAAAGAGAGACAGAGCTCACCAGCAGGTTAACCGACTCGATGACGTCCATGAACACCTCGTTCTTTCTGTACTTGATGCCCTCTGACCTCCAGGACACAGCGTTGGTGACAGTGGCGGGGGGGCGGGGGGCCCCCACCTCCAGCTTGTGGCCCTGCTGGGTGATGTACCTGGCGGGTGAGGAAGGGAGAGGAAGGGGGAGGGGTGCAGTGTGAGGGCAAGGATAGAGAAGGAGCACCCAAGTTGACCTGCTCAACAGGACTTGTGACTGAGGCTGAGATCTGCTAGGGAACCAGGATAGCACCCAGTCAGGAAGTGAGACTGTGTCATGAGACAGGATACAGTGTTGAGTGAGAGAAAGGACTTCCTGGGGCTGTTTGCACAGCCAGCTAGCTAGTCGTGTGTGTAATTAGAGATGGGATTGGAACAAGCAAGCTTACAGGATTCCGGTGTGAAGGCAAAACTCTGATCAGTCAAACATATCAAAGCTCCCGTTAGAATCAATACACCTTCAGATCCAGTATATAATAAGTATATTCTGCTGTGTGTGTGTGTGGCTAGGGCTGTTCCCTCTACTGAGGGAACAGTCCTGATCCATGGGGACATGGGGACATTGAGATCCTTTTGTGTTGCATCTGTGCAAACACGTGACCCAGGTTATTCCAGTAACGGAACACCTGCCCCCTGCCCCTCACGACTCACAGACAGGTGACACTGCGCACCACACGTCGTCAAGTGTGAACACACAACAACGCACAGACACACCCAAACTGTGTGTATACCCTTGATAGATCTTTCCTCTGTTTTGCAAGTAAACACCCTCCTCCCCCCTCCCCCCTCCCCAGGCCCCCCAGCCCTCCCCCTGCCCCCCAGCCCTCCCCCTGCCCCCCAGCCCTCCCCCCTGCCCCCTCCCCAGGCCCCCCAGCCCTCCCCCTGCCCCCCAGCCCTCCCCCTGCCCCCCAGCCCTCCCCCTGCCCCCTCCCCAGGCCCCGCAGCCCTCCTTGGGGTAATGGTGGATTGATCCAATCGTCTACATATAAACCCTGCGGCAGCCTGCAGACTTTCCCCCTTCGTCAGCTTGGAAGGTGCCCGCCTGCCTACAAGCCAATCCCAAAACAGACGCTACAGAAACCAGGTGGGTCTATTTCAGAGGAAGGCCGTTGACACGGCGACCCTGTGGCATTCTATTCTAAACCCAGCCCCTCCCCCCCACTCCCCCCCATCCTCCCATCTCTGATCTCAACGTGTCACTGCCTCTCCCAGCTCGGACAGATGAAAGACTAACAAGCTGGGGATGATTGTTTGTTTGCAACTCGCTCCTGCTATTGAAATGCAGATGACAGAATCAGAGAGCACCGAATTGGTTGGAGAACTGACTGCTTAGCTCGATTGTACCTTCCAAAACATGCGCATACACACACAGTGGAGTGGTGGTGCAGGTGGAGGGGAGAGGGGAGGAGGTTGAGAGTTAGAGACTGGAGAAGTCTGAGGATGGGAGGGGGCTGGGGAGGGGGAACTAGGGAGCTCAGTGTGTCTCTGTATTGAGTGCAGCCAGCTGACAGTGGCATTGTGTGTCTGCGTGTGTGTGTGTGTCAGCCAGAGACTGGCAGTTATCAGCACTATTCAGCGACCAAGCCACCAAGACAGAAAAAACACAGTCATCCATGCTAAGAGCAAAGGCAATTCATTACGGATCTCCATCAATGCCGGTTTTGTCAGAGTACGCCGGCCGGCTATTTGATCATAAAACTGAACAATATCACATGTTGCGCAATGAGGGCTTCAATTAAAGGTGCAACACTAATTACTGATAGGTAATTGGGCAGACATAAAGTGTGTGTTGCCGTGGCAGCGTGGCCCTCATTAAGAGCATGCTAAAGCTACCCGGGAACATGGCACCTTTCCCAGGAGTCCTGATGGGAACACACAAACAAGGCTGCTCGCCTGGCTAACGAGCTAAACCCACTGAACCCTGTGTGCTCCATCACTAGCCTGGATGCTAGCCTGAAAGCTAGCATAATTGCTAGCTTGGATGCTAGCCTAAATCTTAGCCTGACAGCTAGCTTGGATGCTAGCCTAAATCTTAGCCTGACAGCTAGCTTGGATGCTAGCCTGGATGCCAGCCTAAATACTAGCCTGACAGCTAGCCTAAATGCTAGTATGAAAGCTAGCCTAAATGCTGGTCAGGATGCTAGATGCTAGCCTGCATTAGCATTGCCAAGTCCGAGCAAGACCGGATGGTTCTGACAGGCTAAGCGAGGCCACTCACTCTTGCAGGATCTTGCTGTCTGTCGTCTGAGGGAAGCCAAAGTCCATAATCTCATCCATCAGCTCGTAGACCGTCACAAAGTTGTCACGGATACTCTCCTCCTCCAACTCCTTGAAGTACTCTTTGAACACCTGCAAACAGTCAGACAAACAGGTGATCAGCGTGTGAGTGTGTGTGTATGTGTGTGTGTGTGTACACACAGGTGTAATCATGTTATACTAACCTCCACTATTTTGTAGAGAAAGGAGTACACCAAACCAGCATTGGCGTTCTTCTTGGTCATTGCCACCACTGAAAATAGTCAGTTAAGTAAAATACCTTATTTTCCTTTCACTTTTCAAATCCATACAATGAAGTCACAAAGCTTAAGAAGGGAGGTGATCTGAGCGCAGGACTTCCTGTGGCGAAGGATACGGTAAAGGTTGCTGTGTTTGATCCACAGGAAGTGGGCAGAGCCGTGGGCTACCAGAGGCGACATGTCCTCCTCCTCCTCCATCCTCAGCAGGATGGGCATGAAGTGGTCGATCTCATTCATGTCCATGTTCCCCATGTAGTTCCTGCATATCAGCACCTGGCCACGGGCAACAACCACACAGAGATGCATGACGACAAAAATGTTTAATGTAACGGGCCCCTCGAACAGTACAACTGGCCCCCAGCTTGCCCCCCCCCGGTTGAAATGGTCTAGAACCTCCACTGAGGTGTCCTGTGTTCAGCCTGAATGGATGCAGCTAGCGAGAAGGCTGACTATTCACAAAACATCCAATCACCGACACAAACAAGTGAATGCAAGGACCCGTCAAATTAAAACAGTTGTGGTGAAAGACACACCAGATCCAGCCAGGGGCGGGGGGAGGCACCGTAAACTCCCCGCCACGTCCCAAAACAAAACGAACCGAGATGACTCAGCGTTCAGAGTCGGTGGAGCCGGCAGGACCAGGAAGGAGCGAGGAGAGAGATCAAAGCCCACGCTTGATGGAGCTCAGACACTGAAGACACGGCAAGGAACATTCCGGTAGCAGAAGGCCCTCCACGGCAACAAGGCCAGGCCGGCCCCCGACAACAAAGAAGAGGAAATAGGAAAATAAAGAAAGAGGGAAATGCCAGAGAGCGCTGATCTGGGAGAGTGAAAGGATACGGACAGAGAAACAAATCTATGTTTCTACAAAGGGAAACGGGAAACCAAAGACTGGCTTGAAGGATCTTAGAGAACGCAATTTGTATTTGTAGCAGGAAGCCAGAAAGGGAAATTATGTTTTGTTACATCATGTAGTTTCTGATTTATTGAGACATGAAGACTTTATTCATGGTTAAACTTTGCAACAGTTGCATTTGTACTGGTGTGTGTTCAGAATGTATTGAGGCTTGGGGAATATTGTATATTGACTTGACCTTATCGAGTTTCTAATACATGCTTTGGGTAAAAATATGGTACCTGAGTTCATACTGCTGTCAGTGACACTGTAGATAAGTATTCCTGCTAAATCCATCGAGGTTGCTGACATGACATTTGCAACAGACACTTTATTAAGTCTCATATGAAGGAAATATGCTCATATTGAATGTCATGTCACAAATACTTCAGTATTGGGTCATGGCAGATTGGTTTTGAGTGAATGAATTCAATCCAGTTAACTGAAATACGATTCTAAGGGTCCTTTAACTGAATCTTCAGTATGGAATCATTTCAAGCCACCTCTGTTCCTTCCCCTCCTCCTATTGTAATCACATTCATCTGAACAGGCAGAGAAAAGATGCTCATTCACAAGCGTGTTCTCCACTGCCTGCTAAATATAACCACACATCTGACATCCAACTTCAGCTTTCTCATCCAAACCTGTATTTCTGCCGTGACATTTGTATTCAGCTGATAATTCAACACATAAGGTTAAAGTGAGGACACACACACAGTAACACTGACACACACACAGTAACAGAATACACACACAGAGAAACTGACACACAAACACTAGTCACTGGTGGAGATAAGGCCTCCCTACACCACAGAGATCTAAGAGAGATGCTAATACTCGAAGCATCCTGAGTGAGAAACGTTCGGGGGATTAGACGGGGGGGGTTTTGGATCCACCTTCACTATCTCTGGGGTGTGGGGTCTGGGGGGCGTTTTAACAAGGGTTGGAAGGTAATACTTCACTTTCTTCCAGAAGACTCTACAGCGCTCATGAGGCTGTTTAGAGGCTGGAGAAAAAGGACCCACTGGTCAATGAGGCCCCGCCGCAGGCTGTGTTTAGAATCAATTTTGCCTGCATACGGTTTGACCTAGATGGGTGAACATCTCTGCGAGGCTAAAGGCAGGTCACTCAATGGGAGGCAAACATCTGTGAACAATCGATGCATTTAGAACAAGCCTGAGTAAACTACACGATACAGTCCTCTAGAGTGCTCTGAAATCTTCAAATGTTGAGGTTTTTAAATGTCACCGACATTGACACCATCAACATGGCTTTGTATTTGTTGACACTCAGTAGATGAATTCATAACTCCGGTTGGACTATACCGTACGATTATTGGATGGTGCGGCACAAAGCAATTATTAATCAACATCAAACTTATGCAATTTAGACCAAGTCTTCTCCCAGTGTGAAGGTATAGCCACGAGAAGCCAAGTCAGCAGCATCTGAGGGTCATCTGACCAGGTTATGAGACTGGTCCCCAAGGCTTGAGGTATTGGATTGCCACAGGGCTGAGATGGGAGAAGCTCTTTAATCAGCACGATAAGGAATCCCAGGGTGAATGGACTGATAATCCATCCTTCAGACACCCCACAGGCACGGATCTTTTCCTATCTGCATATCAACACTCACACAGATGGGACCAGACATAATAATGACCAGACACAATAAGGAACATTATCAGATACTTCACAATAGCTTGGGATCGATTTAGCCTACATGGGGGGACGCAGATTTTTATCCTGCTTTAGTAGGATGTGATTTGATTTTACTATACGACGATTTACTAAAGTATAAGCTCGAGCAAAGTGAAGGTTGACTGGACAGGTTAACAATAATTTAGAGTCTAATATATGATAATGAAGGCGGTATTTTAGAGAAAAGGTGCTGTCTGGAAGAAACAGTGAACTGTTGGAACCATCCACTGAATGCTACTCCTTGTGCCGCATAACTAGTTTGGCAAGTTTTGTTTCTATTCATAACACGTCGATAATTCATTGTGCATTTTGAAGTGACGTTGATGTGAAAATCAGTAGCCTACTATAATGTTATCATTCACATTACACTACGTGTATCACGTGTACAAATTAAAGGTGTATTAAACATTGCAAGTCATAAGCGCACAAAACATAACGTTTCTAAAGCAGGTGTCCTTCGCTACGCTGTCGAAGAGATACATGTTGCAACTTCTCCGCCTGTAGATTCTTTGGTCGCGACTCACCTTTCCTTTGAGGTCCAATATAAATATCGCAGAGGCCGACATCCTGGTATATCGAACTCCTGAACTGCTGAAGAAACTGTATTGTAACTTTGTAAATTCCCTAAAACATGCCAGTCAATTGAGGAGAGGCAGCAACGCTTCCATCTTCCAGGCAGTCGCCCCGTCATTCACTACGGCTGAGCTCTTTTCCGGGTGCCGTGTGTTTCGGCGTCAGACCTGTCGAACAGCTTTCATCAACATGCACATCGGTCTGAAAAAAGCGATCACTTATGACTCACGTATCACTTATCCGACTATAATCTGTCCGCGGGTTACACGCGTTTGTTTTCCGTGCAAGCTGGTAAATATTTGCTCTCGTTCAAGAACAACGAGAAACATAACAAATCAACGGCTTTTATTATATATATATATATATAAAAAAGCTGTAACAAATGGAGTGCAAAACTGGATAGAAACTAAATTTGATTGTTGCTGAGAAAACAGAGTAGACCAGAAGCACTACATTTAGTCATTTTTACATTTAGTCATTTAGCAGACGCTCTTACTAAAAAGCACTTGATTAATTAATTGAAGATTTTCATGAGCAAAAAATTAAATAAACAATAAGATGGCTTATACACAACCCTGCTTAACCATGAAATCAACAGCCATCAACAGCACAACAGTTAAGCCTTCCTCATCAATATTGCCCCACCCTTCTCCTGGGGGCAACCCTGACCCGCATGTTTTATTTCCCTCTTCCAACACACCTGATTCAAATGACTGGGTTGTCATCAGGCTTCTGCAGAGCTTGATGACAACTCGGGGTTGAGAACCCGTTCTCCACCATAGCAGGCCTGGTCTAGTGTGCATAAAAACTTAAACATAAATCATGTGATGTGAACGAGCCACATGAACAGCGAGCACACTGTGGTCTTCCAATCTCACACACTGTCTCCCAACTTTGACACTAGCCAATGGTGAATTCAATTTCGTCCATCTCTTCCTCCTCCTCTTCCTCGGTGTCCTCGAGTTTCTCGGCTGCCCGCTGAGCTCGCTCTCTCTCGCTGGCTTGTATGTAGTTATCCTCTATGAAGCCGTCGTCGTCTTCCTCGTGCTCGCCTATCTCGTCATCTCGGACGGCGGCCGAGTGCGTGTTCCGCGCGTGTCCTTGCTGCATGGAATAGCCCACTTCCAAACCGGCAGGATCTCCCTGGCTTATCGCGTCAGCCTCGCTCAGTCGCGTGTGCCTGTAGCTCGCCAGGTAGCGCTGAAACATCTGACACTTGGCCAAGACGGCGATGAGGATGGAGATGGAGACGGCGGCGATCACAACAGCCACCATGTACTCCCAGCCCTGCGCGGGAGGAATCACTCCCGTCGTGTCTACAGGACAGAGATGGGATCAGCACGTGATCAGTTTGACTGTTCATTCAGGTGAAGGGATGGTAGGCAGGTTATATCACTATTAATCAGAGTGGATTCACAGCTCAAACTCAAATTACTTTGAGTCTGCCAAACACAGTGAATCAGGGTTGGACTTTTTTTGGAGTAGAGAAATGTGCTTATCCAGCAGGCCCTGATAACGAACACAACGCTTCACAATCCTCCAAGCAGTGATTTAAAGCAGAAAAGTAAGATAAGTGACTAAAAGATCCTTGCCATTCTTGGTGGTTGTGGTTGTGCTCACTGTGGTGCCTTCCAAGGTTTCTGCCAGGAGTTTCCTACGGAGCAGCCTCTGTTTGTCAATGTTCACACCTGAGGGAAAGACCACAAGGATGTTCCTGTCAACCCTCAAAGGTCAGCACTTTCTGTCACTCGATCAACTATCTCCAATAAGAAAACATGAACATGTCACGTACCTTCAGAGAACCCCTCCCGATCTTCTCCCTGGGGATACTCGGTCCGAAACCCCCTGGGGGAGCCGGCCGGCCGATCATCCGAGCCAGCGTCACGTCGGTTGCCATGGAGCCAGGAAGTAGCTCCAGGGTCTTGAATGGAGGCATGATTAGGATCTAGAAGAGGGTTGTCTCTCAAGATCAGCCTCTGTAACCTGGGAAGGCACCTCAGGGCTCCTGTCTGTACGGACGTCAGCTGGCATCTACTGAGGTCCAGAGTCTGCAAGGACTGGAGCCTGCAGAGACTACCTCTCACCAGCAGGGGGAGGTAGTTGCCTGTGAGATTGAGGGTGACCAAGCGGTTGAATCTCTGGAGTTGGCTGAGATGTTGGGGCTGTGTTAGGTCCAGGTTGTTCTGGGAGAGATCCAGGGTGGAAACGTTGTCCCATATTGCTGTTGGGATTTCTGCTAGCTTTTTCTGACTGCAGTCAAACAACGCCTTAGAGAAGATAAACAAGGACTCAGTAATCACGTCAAATGTAGTTCCTGGAGTGTCACATTTCAGTTCCAGTATAGTTTTAATATCTATTTAAAACGTTTAAACATAGATTTATTTGGTTGAAAATGTGCTAGGCTTAGCATTTTTGTTCTGTTAGACAAATTCTAAAAAGTTAATATTTGATCAGAGAACTTTTGATCATTAATCAAATTGTAGCAAATAGTTCACCAGTCTAGAGACAGTCACATTCCTGCTTCCCCACACCACTACCACGCTCCCAGGAGAAACGTATCAAAAACAGGAAGAGCGTGTGCCACAAACAGGAGGTCACAGATAGTCTCTTCCTTTGTCTGATTGGCTGAAACAAAGTGAAAAGGAGCTTAGCTGTGTCCTCTCATACCGTGCCAGCGTCCACCGCACACGGGCCGATGGAGACGAGCGAGCTCCCTCTGACCGTCCCCCACAAACACACAACCACGCACGGGCCCCACCACCAGGCCCCCATGGTCCCCAACGTCCTGTCCAGGTCAAGAGACACACACAAGAGACACACACAAGAGACACACACAAGAGAGACACACAAGAGACACATACAAGAGACACACACAAGAGACACACAAGAGACACACACAAGAGAGACACAAGAGACACACACAAGAGACACACACAAGAAACACGCACAAGAGACACACAAGAGACACACACAAGAGACACACAAGAGACACACACAAGAGAGACACAAGAGACACACACAAGAGAGACACAAGAGACACACACAAGAGAGACACACACAAGAGACACACACAAGAGACACACACACGAGGCACACACAAGAGACACACAAGAGACACACACAAGAGACACACACAAGAGACACACAAGAGACACACACAAGAGAGACACACACAAGAGACACACACAAGAGACACACACACGAGGCACACACAAGAGACACACAAGAGACACACACAAGAGACACACACAAGAGACACACACAAGAGACACGCACAAGAGAGACACACAAGACACACACAAGAGACACACACAAGAGACACACACACGAGAGACACACAGAGTACACGTTCTTAAGACTGGGTGTTCAGCTCTGTGCTTCAACTGGTACTGCATTAACCCAATACAATAATATTTTATCTTATCATAGATGTAATCTATGATAAGATCTATGATATGTACTTATATGTTATGTTATGCCAGGTTGCTTTGCGTTGTCTTGTCCTAAGAATTTCAGTGCCCAGTCTGACCCTGTGTTGTTTTGTGCACCTGACAATAAAAGACTTGAACTTGAACTTGATTATCCACTCTTATACATTTTACCTGGTTAAAGAACACAGTAACGAGCGATCATGTGACACGAGCGATCATGTGACGCAGCGCTACAGATCCTCCGTTTGCATGGACGTTCATCTGACTGACGGAAAAGTCTTAGCTTGTCTACTGTCATCAAAACAGGAAGTGGTGACACCACAGTATGCGGATGTCAAGTCTAATTTTCATATCTGCAAGGGACATTGTGAATATCACGTTATATTTAATGAGATTCATGAAAATACCATCAGTCCCATGCAAAATAGAGGTAACCAACCAGCATCTATCCATAACTTCTCACTTACGAGTTTGTTGTCAATTTAAAAAAAATCTTTCTCTAGTTTCTGCCTGCCTGCTTGCAGGGCCCTGTTGGCATCAAGGTGATTTGTCACAGAGTAGACTGGCTGTGTCTCACCGTTAGGCCCCCCTCCTCCTCCTGCTATTCAGCTCAGTGTTGTTGGGGTAAACAACCCTTGAGGGCCCAGCTTTATCTCTTCCTGTGCTCGCACAGCCACCGCACAACAACATCACACAAGGCCCTGTGACTTCTGGGAAGCCTGGGAGCCTGCAAGGAGCAGTGTGTGTGTGTGTGTGTGTGTGTGTGTGTGTGTGTGTGTGTGTGTGTGTGTGTGTGTGTGTGAGAGTTTATGCGCGCATTTGTTTCAGCAGGCATGTCCAGTTTTTTCTCCACCTACGCTCCTGCTCTGTGCGCTACAGTCTGTTTGTCTTTGAAGGGAGCGCCCTGGGTGTTTGATGACACCCTCCCCCCCCTCCCAAGGCCTGTCCTACTCACTCCCCCATCATCCTACACCGAGCGGGGTGAGGAAGTCAGTCACAAAGCCAACCTTCAGCTGACCTCCTGGTGTCTCGCCTTGCTAGGGTGACCACATCCTCCTCCCTCTTGTCCTCATCCTTGGAGACAGATACGTGCCTTTGTCGTTACTTTGATATTTGAGTTGGATTTTGGGGCGAGCCATGTTTGGCCAGCACAGATATACACATAACAGAGTCACTTGAATAGCACCTGGGGGGGAGACAGAATAGCACCTGGGGGGGAGACAGAATAGCACCTGGGGGGGAGACAGAATAGCACCTGGGGGGGAGACAGAATAGCACCTGGGGGGGAGACAGAATAGCACCTGGGGGGGAGACAGAATAGCACCTGGGGGGGAGACAGAATAGCACCTGGGGGGGAGACAGGTTCTTCATCTGGGAGTTCTAGTCTACTTAGCAGGATGTGAAGCTACGCAAAGCAGATTATTTCTGCTGTTCCTACATCCAGAGAGTTTATTGGACGGCCATACACAGGCCCTACAATTCCTCATTCCTCAAGTACATTTGTTAACTAGACTCTCCAGACCAGCAGTGCCAGACAGTGAACCAGTCAACCATACAACAAACCTGATGCAAACACATCTAACAACGTCAGGTTTGTGGATGAACTAGAGTGCATTGGACCAAACAGAACATGACAGCACGAATGAAGACCTAACACTTACCTTTACCGACTCCTTTCTGATGAGACTGAGCCTCACTGCATACTCCTTGGGGAAAAGCAGGGGTTTAAATGGGTAGCGACAGGCAGAGACCCAGCCAGACACTGGTACAGTAGCCTGTATTTAGCTTACAACAGCCAGCGTAGGACATCAACATGAGGGCATAACTGGGAGGGCAGAAGTCTCGACCAACCTGTTGTACAGATATTTGCCTATGTATATTTGTGTCAGCCAGAACATAAATGTAGTTCAGCTCACTTAACGACAAAGCCCAGAAACTACATGTGCCAAGAGTAAGGATGTACTGTAGTGCAGTCATAGAATAAGTCACATACATTTACATTTAGCAGACGCTCTTATCCAGAGCGACTTACAGTAAGTACAGGGACATTCTCCCCGAGGCAAGTAGGGTGAAGTGCCTTGCCCAAGGACACAACGTCCTTTGGCACGGCCGGGAATCGAACTGGCAACCTTCAGATTACTAGCCCGCTTCCCTAACCGCTCAGCCACCTGACAGCCTATAACATAGCCCTAAAGTCTGACATGAAAATCAAAAAAAGTCGAATCAAACATATCTTCTTACCCAGTGACACAGTCTGTATGTGCAAACCTCCGTCTAGTGAATCCTGTCTTCCTCTGAGATCTTTTCTAACAGCTTTGCTGGGTTTGTTTTGCCTGTGATATAAAATGGAGGCATGTTGTGCAAAGGTTGAAAGAGGTGTGTGCACCACGGTGGTTTTCACCAAGGTCGAGTTAATGAATAACGTTGTAGTTGCATAGGTGTTCTCCTGCCCACTTTCCCGCTTCGACCAATGGAGTGCCATGTCTTCCTGGTAACATATTGCCATGTCTTCAGACTGGGGAGAGGTTGGTTGCTATGAAAGTATATGGCTTGTAACCTGCATGTCATTGTTTGAACAGCGTAACCTAAGAGTACTTTGTTTGTTTCGCTTGGAAATATGTTGACTCTCAATATCTCGGTTTTTCTCAGTTTCTCATGCATACACACACAAATAAGTTACATTTGGCTCACACACAACTCGCTGCAAGCACACCTTCCTTTGTTCCCCAAAAACGTGCAGACTTTCAAAATGTCTCACAGGGTTGGGGGTGGGTGACAAGATAGAGATGTGTGGAAGGTTATGTGGTATTGGGTGACAAGATAGAGATGTGTGGAAGGTTATGTGGTATTGGGTGACATGATAGAGATGTGTGGAAGGTTATGTGGTATTGGGTGACATGATAGAGATGTGTGGAAGGTTATGTGGCGTTGGGTGACATGATAGAGATGTGTGGAAGGTTATGTGGTATTGGGTGAAGACGTTCAACCTTGAGGCCTTTTCGCCAGGAGCCCTCAGAGGAAAAGAGAGGTGACCCTGAAAACAATAGGGGCACATCCTGACTCTTCAAACGGACAGCGTGCGCTCGCCTCAGCGCCTCTCTCTCCTCTCTCTCAATCTCTCTCTCTCTCTCTCTCTCTCTCTCAATCTCTCTCTCCTCTCTCTTTCTCCCTCTCTCTCTTTCTCTCTCTTTCTCCCTCTCTCCTCTCTCTCCTCTCTCTCTCTCCCTCTCTCCTCTCTCTCCCTCTCTCCTCTCTCTCTCTCCCTCTCTCCTCTCTCTCCCTCTCTCCTCTCTCTCTCTCCCTCTCTCCTCTCTCTCCCTCTCTCCTCTCTCTCTCTCCCTCTCTCCTCTCTCTCCCTCTCTCCTCTCTCTCTCTCCCTCTCTCCTCTCTCTCCCTCTCTCCTCTCTCTCTGCTTTCTTGCTCGTCCTCGGTCTCCTCAGCCGCCCTCATGACGTGGACCGTGAGACGTCAAACTGACCACTCAGCAGTGAAGGACGTACGGGGTTCCCCTCCCGTGTTGCCAGAGGCTGGCGCTGGTCGTCTCTCGGTCGTGTGGAGTTGCAGATGGAAGGTGAAGCCCACCGAGCAGGCCACCTGGGGAGGCTTGGGCGACTCCTTCAAGGAGGGAAATAACAACACGTGTGTTTGGTCCCTAACAATGGGCAGGGGGCTCTCTGAGGAAAAGCTATGAGACAAACAGACTGCTGTACGAGAGAGACAGTCTGGCGTTTTGTTCACGGTGCATCTCAGGAACCGTCAGGAATCCTCACAGGATGCCATCTTACGTAAACTACTAAACGTTCTCCACAAATGTTTTTGTAGGGTTCGGGTTAGTTTGATTTCCTTGTTAATCGGTTGAAGGCCGTCAAGTGGAATCAGATTTTTGTCAAGTCAGGACCAAAAACTGTGAAGTGATCTGGTGTATTCATACAGCACTGGGTTTGAATATCCCCCATTCACTCAATTTATTTTTCTAACTCAAAATCCAAATTTGTCAGTATTCAAACTCGCTAGGAAAACGGATTTGTCCAAGTGCCGTGTTAATCTGTGATTTGTATCGCCTCTGTGTTTGGCTTGGCCTTACAGTGCATGTGAAAGATCAAACTATAACAACAGCTTTATGCTGAGAATAACTCACTAAAGTGGAGTGCTCACATTATATTAAAATAACAACCACACCCAATGGCCCGACTCCCAGACCTCAGTGCTACTGCAGACTGAGTTGAATGAGTTATGTCATCCTTATGTCATCCTTATGTCACCTCTATGTCACCTCTATGTCTATGTTTTTCCCTCGCCCCCTCGGTACTGTGTTCAACTTTCACTTCATTTGTGTTTTAAGTGTTTCAAGTGTTCTGGAAGGATCCTGAAGTTATTTTAATTGGCCCAGGACACTGTTCCAGGAGAGACATACAGATGAGCTGGAGAAAACAGAAAGATGATTCCAGCATCGTGTTTGTGTCGTTGACACAGTTGTGTTACTTTGGTCTCAGAAAAGCATGCTGGGCTGCTGGCGTCCCTCCACTCTTTACAGATGTTTTCCCCACTGGCTCGTCCAGCGGCCTGGACAACTGGAGGCCTGGGGGCTGGGGGGCCTGGAGAACTGGTGGCCTGGAGGCCTGGGGGCTGGGGGGTTGGGGGGCTAGGGGCCTGGAGAACTGGAGGCCTGGGGGCTGGGGGTCTGGGGGTCCTGGAGAACTGGAGGCCTGGAGGCCTGGGGGCTGGGGGGCCTGGAGAACTGGAGGCCTGGGGGCTGGGGGCTGGGGGGCTAGGGGCCTGGAGAACTGGAGGCCTGGGGGCTGGGGGGCCTGGAAAACTGGAGGCCTGGGGGCTGGAGGCCTGGGGGGCTGGAGGCCAGGGGGCCAGAGGCCAGACACCCCAGCAGACAGGACAGGAGCCCCAGCCTAAAGCCTTCCTGTTTCTGCCCTCTGGGTGATTCCTGCCCCACGCTTCCCTCACTTCCTGTCCACATATCAGCTCCTGCTGCTCCACTTCCTGCTCGCTGTAGAGCCGAGTTCACACATCTCTCCTTTTCCTTCTTTCACCCCCCCCCCTCTCTTTCTTACGCTTGCTCTGTCATGGTATCGTGTCTCTTTAGCTCTCCGTCGAGTCTCAGAGTCGCTGAATCATTCGCTCTGCTGTGGCCATCCATCGTAGAGCACCATCTCTGTATTCTAGACTTTTTCCCTCTGGGGTACTTTGAGGTGTTACTAAACTTCCTGTACTGCTGTAATATTCCAGAGACATTTTGGCTGCATTCAGAACCACTCCCTTTTCCTTGATGTGTTCAATCCCAGTGGGAATGCCATTCTATTCCTGTAATCATAATTTTATCTCAACTTGCATGATATCAATGGGGAAAGCGGGCTATTCTTTCCTTGGCTGTCGCCCAGTGCTAACATGAGCTAGGATTTTGATAGCAATGGATCCTTCATATGTTGTTTTGTGTGTGTGTGCAGGAAACAGACCATAAAGAAACGTTTGTTCCGTTTTTGTATAAGAGGAGAATCAGTCCAGGTCTTTGTTTTGACCCTCCCAGCCATGGACGCTGTGTCCATCTATACAGCACACACACACACACACCCTGTGGTGTTGTGATAAAAGCTTCCCGATGCTATGGTTTTCCATAACCTCGTCACGTGTGTGTGTGTGTGTACGTGCGACCAGACAAGCAGATCCCCTGCTTCTCTCTAGGGGTGTCAGAATGTTAGGCCATGTGAATTATGGAGATCACTAATATGCTGAATAAATATCTCTGAATGTCATTGTCTATTTGTCATTCGTCTAAATGCCGAAGAACTGTCTTTACCAAAAATGTGAGTTGTTGGACGTGAGACAACTCCACAAACTAATCGTTCTTCCAAATCCATCCAAGGAAAATGTTGAAATATCACATTCTGACAGGAAAACAGAGTTTTTAGTGTGGAGGGAAGAGGGGGGAAGGGGCAGAGGGGAGGCCAGGCCTGTCTGATAACTGTGCTTGTGTGTGCCGTGTAGTGAGATAGGGCAGGACTCGACAACACTGGCAGTAAGACTGCAGAGTTGGAGGAAATGGGAGGATGCATGGAGGGAGCCCTCTCTTCTTGGGCACTTGACTTGATTCATGAAGGCTGTGAAAACTCTCCCGAATGTATACAAGCGACAATTCTCACCCTCACCCCAGCCCTCCGCTCAATATGCACACACCCCCAGACCCGTTGGTATGAGCATGGAGTGTGTGTGTGTGTGTGCTGGTGTGTGTCGGATGTGTGTTCTTGGGGCAAGCCACACACATCACGCATCGTGTGAAGTAACTTCACAAAGTGACTTAGTAACTTAGTAACTTGTGAAGTATACTTAACGGCTAACTCATCATCCTCACACACACACACACTTTCCACGCTGTTCTCGTATCCTCTTGACTCTGAACCCCGTTCGGCGCTCCGTTCCTCAGTCCCTTGTCCCCTCTGTGCTCTGGTCGTCACCCGATCTGACGGGTTCCTAACACAGGGCCGTCCTCTGGGCCCGCTGACTCTCACACAGCCGTGTTTATTGTTCCTGCGGGCCGAGGCCGGATACCTCGACCACAGCAGGCGTGAGACTCCCTGACCAGGGGGGGGGGTGCGGGTGAGGGTGGGTGGGTGGGGGGGTGAGGGTGAGGGTGGGTGGGGGGGGGGGGGGGTGAGGGTGGTTGAAGGTGGGTGGGGAGAATGTCTCACGAGGCTGAGAGGTGCGTCCGGCACCCCTACACCAGCTCACAGAGGCTGGGAGGAGAAAGAGCTTAGTGCGTGTGGAACCATGCCAGCTCCCTACACAATGGGTGGAAATGGGAATTTAACACAAACTTTCTCACCAAGTTCCAAAGCACCCCCCTCTTACTTCCACCTCTAACCCCCCCCCCCCCCCCCCGCCTCCCCTGACCCCCTCAATACCAACACCACTGAAAGCACAACAACATATCAAAATATCACGAAAATATGGCAGGTTTGAACCGTTAAAAATTGTAAGTTCATGCTTGACATTTTACCAAAGACAAATCCATGCTTAATTGGTGATCAGTTTCAGTTTTCTTTTTTTTTAACGTTTTCCTCAATGCAGTTTGCAATCAAGTTTGCAGTTTGCAAATCCAACAAAATGATGTCTGTTCAGTAGAACACGCCACCATGTGACGTGATGTGGACATTAAATCCATAACAAACATATTTTGAAGGTTTGTGCTGCATGTTGTGTTTCGGGCGTAAAGAGGTAGGAAGGGTTTGTCTGGCCATCTCATCTTAAGCAAGCACAATAATCGCTGGCCATCGCTCTCACAACAAACACTGCTCATAATTACCACAAGACAACAAAGAGCCCAGAGGACAATAGCACATCTACAGGGACCAGTCTCCACCCTGCATATCCCCCTTACACACACACACACACGCACACACTCTCACACACACACACACACACACACACACACAGTCTCTCACACACTCACACACACTCACAAACACACCACACTTACTCAAACACACTCTCTCTCACACACACACTCACTTACTCCTTGTGCTTGTGGAAGACTCTCTGAGCCCTTGAGCCGAGCATCTATGTTGACACAGCATCCAGCTTGTCCCTTGTGGCTTCCTCTCTAGGAGTCCCCTCAGCACCACCCCGCGGCCTGTCTGTAGGTCTGTCTGTCTGTAGGTCTGTAGGTCTGTAGGTATGTCTGTAGGTCTGTCTGTCTGTAGGTCTGTCTGTCTGTAGGTCTGTAGGTCTGTAGGTCTGTCTGTCTGTCTGTAGGTCTGTAGGTCTGTTTGTCTGTCTGTCTGTCTGTCTGTCTGTAGGTCTGTCTGTCTGTAGGTCTGTCTGTCTGTAGGTCTGTAGGTCTGTCTGTCTGTCTGTCTGTCTGTCTGTAGGTCTGTAGGTCTGTCTGTAGGTCTGTAGGTCTGTAGGTCTGTAGGTATGTCTGTAGGTCTGTCTGTCTGTAGGTCTGTCTGTCTGTAGGTCTGTAGGTCTGTCTGTCTGTCTGTAGGTCTGTAGGTCTGTCTGTCTATCTGTAGGTCTGTCTGTCTGTCTGTCTGTAGGTCTGTCTGTCTGTCTGTAGGTCTGTCTGTCTGTAGGTCTGTAGGTCTGTAGGTCTGTCTGTAGGTCTGTCTGTCTGTAGGTCTGTCCGTCTGTAGGTCTGTAGGTCTGTCTGTAGGTCTGTCTGTAGGTCTGTCTGTAGGTATGTCTGTAGGTCTGTCTGTAGGTCTGTCTGTAGGTCTGTCTGTAGGTCTGTCTGTAGGTCTGTCTGTCTGTAGGTCTGTAGGTCTGTCTGTCTGTGTGTCTGTAGGTCTGTCTGTAGGTCTGTCTGTCTGTAGGTCTGTCTGTCTGTCTGTAGGCCTGTCTGTCTGTGTGTCTGTCTGTCTGTCTGTGTGTCTGTCTGTGTGTCTGTAAGTCTGTCTGTAGGTCTGTCTGTCTGTAGGTCTGTGTGTCTGTAGGTCTGTCTTTCTGTGTGTCTGTAGGTCTGTCTGTCTGTCTGTAGGTCTGTCTGCCTGTTTGTCTGTGTGTCTGTCTGTCTGTTTGTCTGTGTGTCTGTAGTTCTGTCTGTGTGTCTGTTTGTCTGTTTGTCTGTGTGTCTGTAGGTCTGTCTGTGTGTCTGTAGGTCTGTCTGTGTGTGTGTGTCTGTAGGTCTGTCTGTGTGTGTGTGTGTCAGCATTGTTGTTCATCTACTTACAGTAGTTATCGGTTTGACCTTCAGTTTCATCCAGCTGGTCTCAGCCTCCTGTGGGCAGGGATCATGCACTGCACCTGCCTGTGAAGGTGAGGTCGTCCAGGAGAGCAGATCAGCGTGTCATCACTGTCATCTGGGTCACGTCTAGTCACCTTACAGAGTGTTTGTGACACCGTGGACAGGAAAGAGGAAGGCTTTTTCAAGCTGATCTGCTATTTGCAGTCGGAGGGAACTAGGGGTCACAGTTGTGAGTCTGAGAGACTGTCCAAACCTGAGCCAAGAGCTGGCAGAGAGATCCACTGTCAGGAAACACACTGATAGGCGGATATTCTGGACCTCTTGGTAATAATGCACAATGTTGCAGTGAAATCGTGTGTCCTCACCTATTGAAATGACATTGAAACAGATGTTTTGTGTTTATCAGAAGTGTATTCTCCTGAAACAAAGGAGTAGAAATATAATAATCCTGGTTGCTGAAAAATAAAGAAAATCTGGAGCTGGCTAATTGAAAACAGGAAACCTTGAACAATAAGAAGTTGGGTCAACATCAATTGTCTGAGGCCATCAGGAAACGTAAGGAACATTAAATCAACCATTATGAAGCCCACCCCTGCAGAAATGATAAAACGGCCTTGCACTGGACCGACATGAGTTGCGTAAAGTGAAAAGCTGGACGTTTTCCATCAGATCAGAGTAAAAATGGTTGAGAAGACACAACAAACGGGGTGGTCATCATCCTAGATTTTCTGCAGAAGTGTAATTGACCGTAAGACTGCAGGGATCAAAAGCGTCGCATTGAAGTTCAGGAACAAAGCTGTCCAGCTTGGCCAGAGCCCGTCGCAGCTGTTGTTATTGGGTCAGATGAAGGTTGTTGTTGGTGCGGTTAGGGTTTTCTGCGCCGCTGAGGAACATCGGCACGCGTTTGATGGAAATGCATTTCCAGCTAGAAACGTGTTTATGAAAAATATACAGGAAAACACGTATATTCAGTTGGAAAATTTAAGGCAGATGAATGAAGGTATGAGCGAAGCAGGTTCAGGCATGGCACTCGGGCAGCGCGCGTCATATCACCCCGTGCTCTCAGGCCATAGGCTCAGCTCCATAGGCGGCGCTATAAAGACGCTCCATGCACGCACACGCATTGTCTTACCTGCTGTCTGCGCTGCTGCCACCCACCACTATCCCCTTCTCCCCCGTGTTGTCTGTCTGTGCTCCCCGTGGGGGATTTAACTCGATGCTCCCTGCCTCATGTCATGCACGTGCAGTGAAGGCAGGGAGCGCTTCCCCATGTACATCCATTCCGCCAATGTAAAACAACGTTTGTCATGTGTAAGGATAAATGGTGAAATCAATCACGTGAGTGTCTTGACTAAACTGTGTTTATTCAACCATATGCATACTTTCACAACATCTTGTGTAACCGGGGGATTTTAAAATGTTGCTGACGTCTAAGCACACTGACAATAATTTTGATCATATTCGTCACAGCTCCCGATTTGGAAGGATCGGTTGGAAAGCAAAAAAACATTTGGCAGAAGTTGACTTTAATAGGTAGATGGTCCTACCAAAAGCCGTCTTACAGCTCTGGAATCAGAACGGAGTTCTTTGGCGCGCCAAGCAAGCTTTTTCCCCTCGTGACGTTCTTCCTTCCTATCCCACCCAGAGCCAAAGAGTAACCCGAGTTTACAACGAGCTGAACAGTCAGACTTGGCTATATGAATGTCACACGATCTCACAACCTCACAGGAATATATACACATCGCCAAACGGATTTACTTTGAGAGGAAATAACTGTGATTTCGGATTTATGGATACGCGTAAAAGCGCACGCTGTTTGGCACTGACAACCAGTCCTCGGAATGTAGACCCTTCTCGCTTTAACTGACGGATCTACTAATTTTTCCGGATTGTTGCTATGGAAGAAATTGTTATGATCGCCGTCCTCAATTTTCTGTGCCTCCTTCGCTTGTCAGGTAAGTAGGAGGTAGTTCACAACCTTAAAGTAGAAGGTAGTTCACAACCCTAAGTTATTTCAAAGTTAAAAAATAAATAAATAACATTTTCATGAATAACCAAACAACAAATTTACCAAACAATCCATTGTTCTACAAACATAGACAACTGCTGAAAGCATAGCACCTCTACCCAGATGGTGTTAAATAAGTAGTTAGCTAAACATACAATTTACATGAACTCGCTTATACGGGCAACTGGCATGAGATTTCACCGTGGTATGCCTCGTCCCCCTGAGAGAACAGTCTCTCATCCTCGTTTCCTGTGATTGTTCGTCTGCCGTGTGGCCCACATGCCAGGGAAGAGGAATGTAGGACTCGTGTATCAACACTTCTGTGCCACCGTAAGAGGTTGGAGTAGTCACGAAGCCAATTCTAGTTTTTATTGAATTTTTTTATTTAAATCTGTCATGTAGGAATGCCCATGCCTGGAATTTGTCATTATTTGTTTAGGGAGGATTTGCTTCAAGTCTGGTTATGTTTTGTGATGGATAACGAAGAATAAGGATTGGGAGTGGACCTGAGCGTCGTTAAATTCCCCAAACTTGTTATTTACTTCGTTTGGGTTTTGTAAGTGCATGACACAATGCTGTATCTCCCTGCAGGTGCGGTGACAGACATGGCCATGATCTCTAACGTGGAGGTGTCCAGCTCGCTCTTCTCCCTGTCCTGCGTCACTGGAGAGAGGAACGCGGCAGACCTCACCTTGGACATCACCAAAGACTACAGAATTCTCATCCTCCCTTCCAAGCCCCGTTTCAAGATCAAGAAACCGGTGCCAACACGGGTGGAGGCCAAGGACTTTGAAGGGTTGGACTATATCGGCATCTTCTACTGTGAGGCCTCGTCGTTGGACGCCACTCCGATCGATAAAATCACGCTCATTAACAACTACCAAGGTAGACAAACACACAATTCTCTGAACTTGCAAGCCGCACCTTCGTGTTATGAACCTTCCGAAATGTAACGTTACTTTCACGCTAGATTGCGAAGCGTTTTTTTTTCTTCATATACTTTCGCGGTACAGCTACAATGTACAGCGTTTCTCTTCCAGGGCTTTTCGTTCCGAACCATATCACAGTGACGGCGAACAGAGGAGACACGGTCCACCTGGACATGCAGGTGGTCGGCTCCCAGAGAAGAGACGTGACGTGGAAACACAACGGTGAGTCCGCTAGCTGGCCAACCAAGGGCCTTAATTGGCCTCTTTCCTGAGAGAAGAGTGGAGAAACAGACAATGGAGAGACGGGTCAGTAGAGGTAGACAGCGACTGGTCACTGATTCGTTTAAAACAGTGATTGGGCTTTGACTTTGAGGATAAGCGCTTCCCTGTGGAATGCTCTGGGAGGATCTAAGGCAATAACGTTTTTTGCTCCTTTCTTTCTTTCTTTCTTTTTTAACTAATATCCTACTTTATTATTCAACTACAGACAAAACGATCACGTTGTTTCCGTCAGTGAGCGTAATCCTCCAGGCCTCGCTTTTTTGCTGTTTTGCAGGGAACTACTACTACATGATCCACTCTAACGAGGTCACAAACAACACGGCCACGCTGACGCTGCAGAACGTCGGTTCCTCCAACGCGGGCATCTACAGTGCCAGCTACGTAGGCGACAGTCCCATTCAGGGCGCCTGGATGCGGCTAATTGTCCGAGGTATGGCAGAGCACATGGTCCTACGTCACTCATACACACACACACACACACACACACACACACACACAACTGTACACTATGGGGAGAGTTCCCCCTCGACACACACACAGACACACATGACTACAGTGTGATGTAAGGCCTGGGTTCTGTCTTCCCTGTGGTGGCTTAGACTGTCCCAGTCAGAAGTGGGGCATGTACTGTGACAAGGACTGTGCTGAGTGCCTGAATGGAGGGGTGTGTCACGACTCTGACGGGGACTGTATCTGTCCCCCGGGCTTCATGGGGACACGCTGTGAGACAGGTATGTGTGTGTGTGTGTGTACCGTGTGTGTGTGTATACTATGTGTATGATGGAGAAATAGATACATTTATAATATATACAGTACCAGTCAAAAGTTTGGACATGGAAAATGGGTCCAAACTTTTAACTGGTACTGTGTATATATACATTTAAAACTGTAATGCATATTGTTTAGTATGTATGTGCATGATAAAATTGGATATTTATAAAAAAAACAACATATATATGTTATGTTTCTGTTATGTATAGCTGTTAGGTATAGTTAATCTTTTATAGTTTATTTTCATATGACGTAGTTTAACATGGAAGCCCTGCTCTGTGTGTGTCCTGTGTTGCAGCCTGCAGAGAGGGCATGTTTGGTCACAACTGCCAGGAGTCCTGCCGGTCAGAGCTGAGCTGCAAAGGCCTCCGCTTCTGCCTGCCTGACCCTTACGGCTGCACCTGCGCCAGCGGCTGGTCGGGAAACCGCTGCAGCAGACGTGAGTGCAGCTCCACACGTCCAGGACACCAGACAGTCCGTGTAGTGTCTTGACCCATGTCGGTTGGGGTTTAAACATCACCACACCTGGTAAGTTGAACACAGAGCTCTGTGCTGAGAGGTCTTGTGTCTCTGTGTGTGTGTCTTCTTCCTCCAGCCTGCATGAAGGACATGTACGGGCCAGACTGCAGGCTGAGCTGCCAGTGTAGAAACGGGGGCGTGTGTAACCGCTTCAGCGGGTGCCTGTGTCCTACAGGCTGGAGAGGGAAGCACTGTGAGAAGTCAGGTGAGCAGAGTCGGGAGGGTTTGGCTGGTGTCCATGACATCTCATTTATCATCATCGCCCTCATCATCATCGCTTCCCCCTCCTTCTCTCTCACCCCTGTCTCTCGTCACCTCGATCCTCCCAGACCGCGCTCCCCAGATCCTGGCCATGACCAGTAGTCTGGAGTGGAACCTGCTCTCCAGCCCCAAGATTCAGTGCTCCGCCACGGGCAACCCTCTGCCCAGCCACACCAGCATCGAGCTACGCAAGCTGGACAGCACCGTGCTCAAGGTAGGAGGTTTGGGGGGCTGGAGGTCGGGGTTCTGGAGGGGCTGGGTGGCTGGAGGTCCAGGGGGCTGGAGGTCGGGGGGCTGGAGGTCTGGGGGGCTGGAGGTCCAGGGGGCTGGAGGTCGGGGGGCTGGAAGGCTTGGGGTCTGTTTTAAATGTTGTGTCTTACCAGAGGAAAGTGTTGTGGACTGGTGACTGAGCAGTGTGCCGTGTGTTGTTCCCCAAGGCCTCTCGTACCACCATGGACTCCAACAAGAGCACGGCTCAGTTTGAGATCTCCCGTCTGACTGCGGAGCAAGGGGGCTTGTGGGAGTGTCGTGTCTCTACTAACGGTGGTCAGGACTCTCGCAAGTTCAACCTCACCGTCAAAGGTGAGCAGGAGACAGAGCTGCTCTGGGATTGACTACATCACCTGGATGTTTTTTGTGTTGGTTTGTCTTCTCTTTTGGGTCTCACTCTCTCCCTCCCTCTCTCCCTCCCTCTCTCCCCCCCCTTCCCAGAACCCCCCATCCCCAGCACGGTCCCCCGGCTCCTGGAGAAGAGGAGTAAGCAGCTGGTGGTCCGTCCTGTGGAGGCCTTCAGAGGAGACGGACCCATCATCTCCACCAAGCTCCTCTACAAGCCCATGGACAACGGGGTCTCCTGGTCCTCCATCATAGGTGAGCCGGGTGGAGGAGGCAGAGTTTGTCTCTGGGGGGGGGGGGGGGTAAGGTGGGCTTAGGTGCAGTTATTTGGGCGTACATAATATTCTTGTAAAATATTATTAGAAAATATTATTTCAACCCCTTTTTTTCAACCCTTTTTTCCAAAATCTTTGTTTGACTTTTCGAAAAAATTCCTTTAAACTTCTTTTCCCCAGTGTACAGCACGGAGCCCATCACTCTGATGAACCTGAAGCCGTCCACCAGGTACCAGGTGCGCGTGCAGCTCAGCCGGCCAGGCGAGGGGGGGGAGGGGCCCCCGGGCCCCGAGGCCGTAATGGAGACGGAGTGTCCAGGTAGGGGACTCACAGCAGGGGGGAGGGGGGGGACTCACAGCAGGGGGGAGGGGGGGGACTCACAGCAGGGGGGAGGGGGGGGACTCACAGCAGGGGGGAGGGGGGGGACTCACAGCAGGGGGGAGGGGGGGGACTCACAGCAGGGGGGAGGGGGGGGACTCACAGCAGGGGGGAGGGGGGGACTCACAGCAGGGGGGAGGGGGGGGACTCACAGCAGGGGGGAGGGGGGGGACTCACAGCAGGGGGGAGGGGGGGGACTCACAGCAGGGGGGAGGGGGGGGACTCACAGCAGGGGGGAGGGGGGGGACTCACAGCAGGGGGGAGGGGGGCGACACACAGCAGGGGGGAGGGGGGGGAGGAGATGGGGAGGGGGTGGGACACACCTGTCTGTTTCAGCTTCCTACAGAGGAGATAGTGCAGGCGAAGGGGGGTTGGTGGGGGAGAGATCTCTCTGTCTGGAGATGGGATTATTGGGGCGGGGGCACAGCTGTCCATTTGAGCAGGGGGGGGGGGTCGTTGTCTGTTGTAACACAACGATTGCTTACAAAAAAGCCTAACAAATGGCGGGGTGTAGCGGGTGTGCGTGCTGTCAGTGTTAGGAGCGAGGTGGACCTCGTCGTCTGTGTCCTTAAGGAGTCCATTGCCACGTGAACGACAAGCTGACTCATCCAGAGTCCATCGCCTCATGGTTGACAGTAGTTCCTTCAGTGTAGCATGGCAGATTTTTGTTTTCATACAGTTTTCCTCACTGCACTGCAGGCATGAACAGACAAAAGACAAAAGTTTATGATTATTCACACTACATTTAGGGGGGGCCACGAGGGGTCCAAGCTTGTTGTCACAGGGGCACACTGGCCTCCCCTGGGCCCCCTTCCTAGAACAGCCGCTGCTGCTTCCCTGACTGAGTGTTCTGTGTCGCCGTAGAGCCCACGGTCCGACCGGAGATTGACTTCAGCTCGCTGGAAGGCCGCAACGCCACCGTGCGCTGGCTGTTGCCCGGCGACGCCGGTTCGGCCAGCGGCTTTTTAGTGCAGCTGTTTGGCCCCTCCCCCCCACGGGACAAGCTGAGAGAGGTGATCACACTCCTCAATGTGCTCTCCACCAAGTTCCACAACCTGGAGTACAACCGCGACTACACGGTCCTGGTCAGCCTGCTCAACTGTGGCAGCCAGGGTCCAGCCTCTAAGCCCTACCACTTCCACATCAACAGCCAGGGTAACTAGTGCTCCTCTCATTGGTCAGAACAGGCAGGGGTGATGAGTGTGACCCCCTCCCCCCCCCCAGAAAGTGTGTTTCTGGTCTGGGTCTGCTATTGACCGTAGCCGCTTAGCATCTTCGTTTAGCGTCTACGCTAACGCTGGTCTAATCTGGCCTAAACCCGCTTCGATCTCCTGTTCCCCCAGGGCCCTCCTCCCCTCTCCACGTCCAGGCCCTGCCCCTGTCCGTGTCGGCCGTGCAGGTGAGGTGGCGCCCCCCGGAGGACCCTAACGGGGGCATCGTCAAGTACATTATCGAGTACCAGCCTGTGGGGCTGGGCAGCCCTCATCCCTGGGTCGACACGGATGACGGAAACAAAACCGCCAAGGACGTGATGGCGCTGAACGGGAGCACTCTGTACCAGTTCAGAGTGCGGGCCTTCTCTAAAGTACCGGGGGAGTGGAGCAAGTTTGTCCAGGCCAGGACCCAGGGCGACGGTGAGGGAGGGGTGATAGGCTGTCGTGGGGGTTGTGTTTGTGTAAGATGTTTCGAACTGAGAGGCTCCTGCCTCTGACCGTGTAGATCCTCAGAATCCTTTTCAAATGTCAATGTCAAACTGTATTAAGTCTAGAATCAGTACTTTCTCCTTAAAGTCTCTTTATTTTCTATGTATCTCCTCTCTCCTACCACCTCCTCTCTGTCTCTCTGTCTCTCTTCCTCTCTCCCCTCCCATCTCCTCTCCTCCCCCACCACCCTTTCTCTCCCCCTCCCCCCAGCGCCCCAGAGCTTCACCCCCACGACCCAGGAGGTGGGGGTTGGGGTGGGGAAGGAGGGTTATCAGCTCCTGGTGGCGGTCGTTGGCTCGGTAACGGTCACGTGTGTGACCATCCTGCTGGCTCTGCTAGCGCTCTTCTGCATCCGCAAGAGCCTGCTCAACCGCCGGCGCACCTTCACCTACCAGTCTGGATCGGTGAGGGGCACACACACACACACACACACACTCACACACACCTTGCCTTTCTGCCGTAAGATAACGTTGAGAGCTACGATCAAACGTGGAACCTCTTCACCACAACTATTTAGTTTGTACACATCACGTACCGTCCTGTACCCCGTCAACAACCGTCCACCAATCGATGGTTTCCCAGGGAGAGGAGACCATCCTGCAGTTCAACTCCGGGACCCTGACTCTGACACGGAGGCCCAAGCCCACCCCGGACCCCCTCACCTACCCCATCCTGGAGTGGGAAGACATCAAGTTTGAGGACGTGATCGGGGAGGGAAACTTTGGACAGGTCATCAAGGCCATGATCAAGAAGGACGGCACCAAGATGAGTGCTGCTATCAAGATGCTGAAGGGTAATCAGCACACACACACAAACACAGACACACAGACACACAAGGACACTGAAGTCCAAATACTCCAGGCAACACACACTGTATCTGTGCCAGTTCCTAACTTCATTGTGTGTGCTGTTCTGCGTAGAGTTTGCCTCGGAAAACGACCACCGAGACTTTGCAGGAGAGCTGGAGGTGCTGTGCAAGCTAGGCCAGCACCCCAACATCATCAACCTCATAGGAGCCTGTGAAAACAGAGGTGAGTGCGCCCCCTTCTGGACACTAAGGGCAACAACAAGCCATTCTTTATTTTTATTTTTTTACTTTTAAAAAATTATTTTGACTTGAGTTGAGCAATAAGATGAGATGAATCTATTTCAGAGAGAAATGCGAACGCCATGTAATCAATGCCGTCCTAAACGTTTTAGACTTTATTCAGGAACTGCCAAGAAGATTGACTTGAAAAGGTATCAGGATTTCAATATTTATTTTGGATTATTGCTAATGCCACAGAATGTGTGTGCATACGATGAAGTAGTTAAAAAACGTCCAGAATAGTTTTGTTCAGATCCACGAGGCCCTTCTCATCTGCACCTGGGCAACATATCCTCCAAGTCAAACATCCTTTGTCTGCTGGAAGCATTTGCTTGGTCGTGTTTATTTGACTTGACTGTATGCCACATAAGCAAACTGCTGCATGTCTCAATCTGGATCACGATCAACTGGACGGCATTCCAAGCATGAAACTCTCATTTCCGAGCCA
Source organism: Osmerus eperlanus (assembly GCF_963692335.1). Classification (NCBI taxonomy): domain Eukaryota; kingdom Metazoa; phylum Chordata; class Actinopteri; order Osmeriformes; family Osmeridae; genus Osmerus; species Osmerus eperlanus. The sequence goes on from NC_085043.1 coordinate 10,521,402, forward strand.
CATCCGACGATTTCGTTAAAATAATCGAATCGCTGGTTTTATGTTCTTAGATCTTAGGTTGATAATATTAGGAGCAGCGAGATGTTGTTTACAGTAGACTGGTGTTGAGGGAATACAAAGTAATTCATCATGTTTCCTATAGGCCTTGTCTTCAAGATGGTCTGACATTCAGATTTCTCTCGTGATTAGAGATTTCCTAATCTTATAATTAAACCTACAATGTTTATCAGGATGTCAATGCCTTCCTACGTTTCCCTTTACCTAGTGTCATCCTTACTTTAGTATCCTCTGGTTCTGTCTCTTTCACCTTCCCCTTTTCTCTCCTTCCACTCTCTCTCTTGCTCATTCTCTCTCTCTCCCTCCCCTCCACAACTCTCTCTCTCTCCCTCCCCTCCACAACTCTCTCTCTCTCCCTCCCCTCCACAACTCTCTCTCTCTCCCTCCCCTCCACAACTCTCTCTCTCTCCCTCCCCTCCACAACTCTCTCTCTCTCCCTCCCCTCCACAACTCTCTCTCTCTCCCTCCCCTCCACAACTCTCTCTCTCTCCCTCCCCTCCACAACTCTCTCTCTCTCCCTCCCCTCCACAACTCTCTCTCTCTCCCTCCCCTCCACAACTCTCTCTCTCTCCCTCCCCTCCACAACTCTCTCTCTCTCCCTCCCCTCCACAACTCTCTCTCTCTCCCTCCCCTCCACAACTCTCTCTCTCTCCCTCCCCTCCACAACTCTCTCTCTCTCCCTCCCCTCCACAACTCTCTCTCTCTCCCTCCCCTCCACAACTCTCTCTCTCTCCCTCCCCTCCACAACTCTCTCTCTCTCCCTCCCCTCCACAACTCTCTCTCTCTCCCTCCCCTCCACAACTCTCTCTCTCTCCCTCCCCTCCACAACTCTCTCTCTCTCCCTCCCCTCCACAACTCTCTCTCTCTCCCTCCCCTCCACAACCCTCCGTCCCTCCTCTGGATGCAGGGTACCTGTACATAGCTATAGAGTACGCGCCCTACGGCAACCTGTTGGATTTCCTGAGGAAGAGTCGTGTCCTGGAGACCGACCCCGCCTTCGCCAAGGAGCACGGCACTGCCTCCACGCTCACCTCCCAGCAGCTGCTGCAGTTCGCCGTCGACGTGGCGACGGGCATGCACTACCTTAGCGACAAGCAGGTGAACGTTGTTTTAACCCAGTCAACTAACCATAACCCTAACCGAGCCCTAACCCTTTTCCCTCGTCATCCCTTCTTCTTCTCTCAGTTCATCCACAGAGATCTGGCGGCTAGGAATGTTCTGGTAGGAGTCAACCTGGTGGCCAAGATAGCCGACTTCGGTCTCTCCCGAGGGGAAGAGGTCTACGTGAAGAAGACCATGGTGAGTCCACCTTCTCCACCTCCTCCTAGGGCGCTGTGTTTCACAGCCTGCAGGGGGCGCTCATGTGCTTCCAGCTCCCAAAAAAGGCATGTTCTGACTCGAGAACAACAGTGACTCGACTTTCTCCCCGCTCGCCCACAGGGACGGTTACCGGTGCGATGGATGGCCATTGAGTCGTTAAACTACAGCGTATACACCACCAAGAGTGACGTGTGAGTCTATCTGTCTGAACGGGTCACCCCCGAACCGAAACACGCATCACGTTCCACACCACGCTCAGTAACACCTCGCAGTCGAAGTTTGACGACACGGTTCACAGTGTTCGCAACAAAATGACTAAAAGATCCCGTGGAATGACAACTGGTACATAAGTGCAGAGGAACTGATAAGTAACCGGCGGAAACACAACCACTCTGGCTGTCAAACGGAACCTATTTATACACACCGTAGAACATTCTGGAAGACTTGTAGGGCAATAGAAGGAAGTTGGTCTGGGTAGAGAAAAGACACGTTGTACATTTCACACCACAGCGCGTGTGGTTGTGTGTGTGCGTGTGTTTGTGGTTGTGTGTGTGTGTGTGTGTGTGTGTGCCAGAGTACAAGTGCCATGTTTGTGCATGTGAGCAGAGATAATCTAGGTTTTAGCGTCAAACCATTTAACACTTGTTTACGACAGAAAGGGACTTGAGCTTCTATCTGAATCTCTCAACCTCATGTTAGGATTCCTCAGTTAAGCGGGCATAACTTGTGTTATTAAACAGTTGAGCTTGTTGGTGGAACTAAGAGACTAACCTGTGTAGTTCTTTACAGAGCCGTCTGGACCAATAGAAAAAGAGATGTGTGTTGTCCTTCATGTTGGATGTTGTTCCATATTCAAAGTACTGTGGTCTTTCCTCTTTATGATCTTCCTGTCCCATCCTCCGTGTTCACCTCTACACCTTTTCTGTTTTAGCTGGTCTTTTGGCGTTCTGCTGTGGGAGATTGTGAGTTTAGGTAAGTTTAAGTTCATCTCTTGCTCCCATGATGAAAAGGGGCATCTGTGACGAGTTCTGAGTAAGCACAGATTACAGTGTTTGTGGGTCTCACAGCCACATGATCTCAGTTTCAGCCTCCAGTTTAACACTTGGGGCAGTCAGAACGGGAAGAGGTTAGCGCCAAAAAAAACGTCACTAAATTTGTGTGACCAAAAATGTAGGACTGTATATTGTATGAAGGTTCAACACATTTAAAGAACGCTACAGTGCAACGATGTTCAGGATGATTGTGATAAGGACTGACGCTGACACCTCCAACCTATCGGCCCATTTATACATACATTTTCTCTCTCCCTATATGTCTCTCGTTCTGCCTCTGTCTCTCTCTCCCCCCGTCTCCCTCTCCCCCTCTCCCTCTCCCCCCGTCTCCCCCTCCCCCTCTCCCCCTCCCCCCGTCTCCCTCTCCCCCTCTCTCCCCCTCCCCCCTTTCCCCCTCTCCCCCTCTCCCCCCTTTCCCCCTCTCCCCCTCCCCCTCTCCCCCTCTCCCCCTCCCCCCGTCTCCCTCTCCCCCTCTCTCCCCCTCCCCCCTTTCCCCCTCTCCCCCTCTCCCCCCTTTCCCCCTCTCCCCCTCCCCCTCTCCCCCTCCCCCCGTCTCCCTCTCCCCCTCTCTCCCCCTCCCCCCTTTCCCCCTCTCCCCCTCTCCCCCCTTTCCCCCTCTCCCCCTCTCCCCCTCCCCCTCTCCCCTCTCCCCCCTCCCCCCGTCTCCCTCTCCCCCTCTCTCCCCCTCCCCCCTCTCCCCCCTCCCCCCGTCTCCCTCTCCCCCTCTCTCCCCCTCCCCCCTTTCCCCCTCTCCCCCTCTCCCCCCTTTCCCCCTCTCCCCCTCCCCCTCTCCCCCCTCCCCCCGTCTCCCTCTCCCCCTCCCCCCTTTCCCCCTCTCCCCCTCTCCCCCCTCCCCCCGTCTCCCTCTCCCCCTCTCTCCCCCTCCCCCCTTTCCCCCTCTCCCCCTCCCCCTCTCCCCCTCCCCCTCTCCCCCCTCCCCCCGTCTCCCTCTCCCCCTCTCTCCCCCTCCCCCCCTTTCCCCCTCTCCCCCTCCCCCTCTCCCCCCTCTCCCCGTCTCCCTCTCCTACTCCCTCCCCCCCTCCCTCTCTCCCCCCCCCAGGTGGGACTCCTTACTGTGGGATGACCTGTGCTGAGTTGTATGAGAAGCTTCCTCAGGGCTACAGGATGGAACAGCCCAGAAACTGTGACGATGAGGTGTAAGTGCTTACGCTGGAAAAAAAGACCAAAAAAAGATTTTAGTTAATGTCAAATAATCATATGATGCACAGATAGTACAGACAGTACACAAAACAAGTAAAGTTTTACTTTACTTGTTTTGTTTTATTTTAACAATTTATTTTTCTGTGTTTTAACAACACGTACCTATTGAACATGAACAGGTATGAGATGATGAGGCAGTGCTGGAGAGATCGCCCCTACGAGAGACCTCCCTTCTCCCAGATCTCAGTTCAGCTCAACAGGATGCAGGAGGCCAGGAAGGTGACGAGTCATTTCAGAAACTCTCCCTCCCTCCCCCTCTCCCTCTCTCCCTCCCTCCCCCTCTCCCTCTCTCCCTCCCTCTCCCCCTCCCTCTCTCTCTCCCCCTCTCTCTCTCTCTCTCTCTCTCTCTCTCTCTCTCTCTCTCTCTATCAGCTCAAAGGAGAAAAAAAACATGAGTCTTGAACTAATATGGAAAACCGTTCCCCGTCAGCCGTGTGTGTTTTGAACTTGACTTCTGTGGCTGACTGTGAAAACATCCTCCTTCCCAGGCATACGTAAACATGGCCTTGTTCGAGAACTTCACCTACGCCGGAATAGACGCCACGGCCGAGGAGGCCTGACTACCATCCCCCCCAGACCCTGGCAGGTCACGTAGCCCACGGGAGAGGTCCCGAGGTGGGACACCGCGATACTGCCGGCCCCCTGCTGGTCCTCGGGCCTACCGGGCAAACAGGCACTCCACCAGGGCCTTGTGGCTGTAGAGGGAGAGCGTGGCAGGACGCTGGGGGGGAGGGGGGGGGGTCGGCAGGACGCTGGGGGGGATGAGGAGGGGGGGGTCTGGTGGGGTGGTCGCCTGGAGCAACACGGGTCCCAGACCAACACCGAACTCTTCAGGATGTGGAGTGGTGCTGGGAGGATCTGTGACTACACCACAGGGCCTGCAGGGCGCACGCTATGACCTATGACCTGTGGGCTCTGAACTCTCACCTGGAGAGGATGTCATCGTGGAAACGGACACACAGTTCGAAAAGAGACTGGTGGAAGACAGAGATGTAGCACTTGAACCAGCAACACGAGAGACGTGAATCAGCATAGTCCCTGGTTTCTTAAATACAAAGTATATCCTTTGCTGTCGTCCTGAGAATGTTATTGTATATAATGTACTGTATCTATATCACTTTTACTTTTGACTTGTCCTCACATAATATTTCACTCCTTTATACATTTTCCTACATTTGTAACATATGAAGCTTGCGCAAGTTCAGTCAGGCAAGACCGATCTCTGCACTCGGGTTTAATCTCACTCCCCCCGCTAAGAACGCCCTACCTTCCCCCCGTTCCCTGGTCGGGCGGTCACTAGGGTTCAGGTCGATTAGCGCTCCCGCTATCAATTAATGGTGTCACATGATCCGTGCCTTTAAACATGATTCTCTCCCTGTGTAGTTTGTCCATGCTATCAAGTGCGCGACCCTCCACCACCCCGTCGCCACCCCGTTCCTGTCTCAGTCTTCGGCTCGATTGGTCGTCGGCTGCCGCCACCGCCACCAGTGTCTGGACTCCGTGGGGGATTCTTCTTCGGGCGTTGGGCAGGCGCCCGTTGATCCATATAATTCCCCGTGGGGTTCAAGCTCCAAACACCTTAGTACATTTATTAGTCTGTAATAAACATCTTTCACTCATCCCAGGTCTCTCCTGATTGAAATGCTACCTTTAACTCAGAATGGTGTCCAATGTATGTTTTATTGATATGTTTCTTAAATAAAGCTTTCTGTGGTGACTGGACTCATCACTATGAAGCATGTGAACCACATCTCGTAATGTTTTTAAGAGAAAACCAATACTGAGAAAGGTGTTGACATAATCAGTTCTGCTGGGGGGTTGCTAGGGTTAAGCGCCGTGGCCATATCAGGCTGCCTGAGAGTCAACATGTTGGGGTGACGGCTTAACCGCAGCCCTGGCCTCTACAGGCCCGAGGTTCAGAGAACCCCTGGCCTCTTCCCTGCTGCACAGCGGTGATCTGTCACAGAGTTTCCTCTTGACAAGGAGCCGCAGGCTCGCAGGGCTGACACTAGCTTCCTGACTGTAGTCCCACATACACACGCACACACACAGTCCATGCATGCACTCGTCAACAACTTGACTTTGTAATTAATGTATTTTATGATTGTTGGTTCATTACCATCTTTGTAACTTGAAGCCTGTGTCCTTTGGGTGGGTGTTTATGTTAATCTTGTGCATCAGTAATGATGCCCCCCCTCCTAACCTCCCCCCCCCCCTCCTCCCTCCTAAAGCCCTCCCCCCTGGCACCCTCCCCCCTCTCTCAGTGCCTACCTCAATCCACACAACACACACATCCTGTGCCTCCAAGCCTATCAGAGAGGGCCAGTCCCCACCCATCAGCCCCTACCCCCCCTGCTCATACACACACCCACCAACATCCCAGCCTCACTGGCACACACACACACACTCACACGTTGACCTGACCAAACATCCTCGATGTCTACACCTGGCCCATGTGGTTATAAGCTACGACACGCGTCGGTCATGGTTGTTCGTTTCACCTCCAGGACGCTGATTCTCCCGACCTGGGTTCTCCTGTGTTGCATGTTGGTTTGGTGCCAAGGAAGACCTGCACACCAACTGTCAGAGAAAGGTAGGGTTCTGGACCTGTGTGTGGAGGTCTACTGCAACGACCTGGTTAAACATCATCCATGTCTGCAGATGTGAATTTGGTATTTCCAGTGTGCGTAAAACAGTCTCAGAACTACTCAGAAACTTCTCAGAACTACTGGGTGGAGCTGTCGAGTATCCAGTATTTGTCTTTCGTTGTGTTGTAGAGGTTGTTTCACAGTCTCTCCAGGGTGAGGCTTGAACCCGGGCGAATGTACGTGACCCTTGTCCATCCCAACAGATGTGTTACTTTTGGAAGACGACGAAAATCCAAAGTGTTTCACCACAACCAAGGATGACTTCACCTGCTTCTGGGAGGAGACCAGCAACAAGTCCTATGAGTTTTTCTACGAAAACGTTGAGTACGTATTTGGATTCAGGTCTCTGTATGCGTACATGTTCATTTGTATGTACAGACAGTGCGTGCACAGCATGTGTAGAGATATACATGCATGTGTAGAGATATACAGCATGTGTAGAGATATACATGCATGTGTAGAGATATACATGCATGTGTAGAGATATACATGCATGTGTAGAGATATACATGCATGTATAGAGATATACAGCATGTGTAGAGATATACATGCATGTGTAGAGATATACATGCATGTGTAGAGATATACAGCATGTGTAGAGATATACATGCATGTGTAGAGATATACATGCATGCGTGAACCTGCATTGTTTCAGTCAAAGAAATTGATTCTTGTAAAACTGAAAAATGCCATCAAAGAAAGGCTCTTTTATAGTTTCTTTTTTAAATTTAAAATTATTTAAATTTAACAATATATTAACGTTTTAAAGTAGCCTACTTAAATAAATAATAAGTAAACCTAAGTCACCTAACACACAACTATAATTACAAATAATTTTACAATAAATAACAGTTTCGATTAACAAGTAACAACAAAATAAATGTTGAGTTGGTATGCTAACTAAACCAGCTTCAAACTTTAGCAGTTCTTTTGCAGAAAAATTACCATATTTGCCATCTCTGGCAAGATACGACACCTCTCCTGTCTTATGGCATGTCCTGCACAGGAGAAAACTCTCTCAGATGGTGTCGAAGACACCGGTATGAGTTTGAAAGGTCAGACAAATTGGGGAGGCTGTCCCAGAACCAGGGACTGGTGTCCGCAAGCTGTCAAAACACGGTGCATCCAGGGATGGAGTAACCAACTATAAACCAAATATTTTTGGAATATAGTCATTTATTTTGTTGATTACTCGAGTACTTTTGCGTTTTTAAAAAACAATACCAATATTATTCCTGACAAAAAAATAAATAAATGTTTTGCCCAATTTCGTTCTTTTTTATTTTTTTTTAGCAGTGAGGGGGGGAGGGGGCCCTTGACACATCCAGGCACAGGGGCTCGTGGGAACATCCTTCTGCTTTAAGAAGTATCCCGTGTCTCGCCGCATGTTTCAATAAATTCGACGCGCTTCCCCCTTTGCACTTAATCGTTTGGAAACATTTGTTGCATTCTGCGATGTCGGAATCCTTGGCTGTGAAATACAGCCACACTTTTGACCGCTTCGTTTTAGGCATTTTAAATGCACTAAAAGCTAGCTAGTGTAATATGTTCACTAGCGATCACGTGCAGGCATGGCCGCGGGAACTATGGGTGCTGAGAGTGCTGCAGCACCCCCTGACAGCACGAGAATTAAAATTGATCTGACTTGAAAATCCACCACCGCGGCACAGCCCCGCATTAGCAGACTGGCCATCGGGAGCACCGGGAGAAGAATAACGATGGAAAACCAGGCTAAGACACGTAAAGGTGGGGCTGAAAAATTAAGAGACAAAAAGACATTACCTTCACTAGACAAGGTTTTACCAATTGAAAAACGGCTATGTTCATTTTACATAAACATAGCCCCCCCCCCCTTGAGTGGGAAACTCGATCACACCCAGACTTAGAGTACACACGCACATGCAGACACACACACATGCACACACACCCACAGATATAGAGTACTCACGCACACTCACACGCACGGACACCCAAACTCCAAAGTACACCCACAGCACATCGTGTTTCGCCTGTGCAGGGGTGAGAAGAGGTGTGAGACTGCGGTGAGGAACACAGAGGCAGGCAGAGTCATCCACATCTGTGACTTCCCCCCCCGGGACGTGTACCTCTACGTTGACACGCACATCAGGGTGACAGACCCTCACAGCAACACCACGGTCTACACACGCAGCGTCGCCATAGAAGACCAGGGTAAAGAGAGGTGCCAGTGTGTTTACGTTTGTGTGTGTGTCTCTGTGTGTGCGTGTCTCTGTGTGTGTGTGTGTGTGTGTGTGCAACATTACTTATCAGTAAGGCTTCCTCTTCCTCCTCCTCTTCCTCACAGTTTTACTGCCTCCTCGGGCGAGGTCTTCCTCCAGCACACTGGCCAAGCAGGGCAGCTGCAGGTGACCTGGCTTCAACTTCCACCCAAAGCCAGTGTGCAGTATGAGATCTGTGTCTTCTTCCAAAGCGGCAGAGAGAGGACAGACCAGGTACAGAACGACATCAGGAACCAAACGCATCGATATAAAACATAATAATAATACATGTCACAAATATTACGTGAAAACAAATTAATGAAGGTTAACTATACTAAAATAGAATACATTTCGGTCTCAAGAAATGTTTCATAAATAAAACAAAAATCTTGAAAGAAACATTTAACCTTCCAAAGCTTTTCCAGCGATTTTAAATCAAAAGCATTTGGAATCTGAAACGTGTCTTTCGTTTAACCGTGAGCACGTTTCCACACCCCAGTGTGTCCTCTGAAGGTTCCCCTCCCTGCAGTCGCCCTCGCTCTGCTAGACACCCGCTAAACGTGTGTGTTGGTCCACCTCCCCAGGTGCGGCCAGGGCCATCCGGCCAGCACAGGCTGACCTCCCTGCCCCCTGGGGAGGTGGTCCGGGTCCAGATGAGGGTCCGGACACAGGGCTACACCAACACTCTCATCGGTCACTGGAGCCACTGGTCAGACGCAGTGTCTGCTATGGTGCCCCAGACAGCAGGTGTGTATGTACGTGTGTGTGTGTGCGTGCGTGTGTGTGTGTGTGCGTGTGTGTGTGTGTGTGTGTACAGACTTGTATCCTTCCTCAGTAGAGTGATGGAGACCCCTCTGTCTGTCTTTCAGAGGATATTTCTTTATTCTGTCACACTTCTGATCTACAAAATGTCACCTGTCAGTGGAAGGAGAAGTCGAGCAGAGATCCCATCTACACACTCTTCCACAAGATGCTCACCAGGTAGACGACAGCGTTCCTGAAAACTGAAAAGTCCCTGGTTTTGCCGCGCAACAAACTGGAACTCGGTCTGAACGATCTGCTGGTTTCCAGGGGCAGCTGGAGCGAGTGTCCTCGAGAGCAGAACTCTACTTCCTGTTGTCGTTTCCACGGCGACGAGTCGGCGGCCATCCTGGTGAAACTCGCCGCCAGCACCGGTCCTCTAAACCGGACCTTCTACACCGAGACCTTCACAGTCAGCAAAAGCGTGAGCAGGTCTGGTGCCACACAGGAGAGAAACACTGTATGTTTAAATAAACACAGAGATCTTTTTAACCTTTCATTTAACTTCTACCCCCTCCCCGTGTGAAGTGAAGACAGCCCCTCCTGGGAGCGTGAGAGGGGAGTCAGAGGGGGACAGGCTGTACCTGAGATGGGACACGCCCCAGCTGTTCCTGTCAGCTCACCTGATGTACCAGGTCCGCTACCAAACCAGAGAAGAGGGCTCCTGGAAGGTACCAGCAGGCACACCATGTAGCCACACAAGACCACACCTCAGAGAGAGAAAAGTCTTCATACCTCTTTCATACTTTCTCAATACCATGTTATGTTCTTAAGTCTATTCGATTTCTTAAGACGTTTCTTTCTAAGATTATTTGTATATTCTATTATTTATTAAAAACATTTTTCTTTTTTTTTTTTCAACGTTTTTAAAAGTTTTTTTTTCTTCCCTCGTCCAGTTGGTCACCTTACCGGATTCTGACACCGGCACCAGTCTAGACGTCCAGACGGGCTGTCAGTATCGCGTCCAGGTGCGAGCCAAGCCAAACGGTTCCGTCTACGATGGATACTGGAGCGACTGGTCTCAGTGTCTCTCCGTGGTTGTGGCTTCTCGTCTCGGTACGGAAGAGTGGATGTGGTTTTCAATTATTATTTTTTTACATTTTATTAATCCAGCAAACACTTTTATCCAATGTGACATATAGATAGCGCATGTAGAAAGTATAGCGGAATAGGTAAACCGACTGACCACAAACAGAAAGTGACACGGGCTAACTCAGTAATCTCTTCCAGCGGTTTTGCTTCTCCCGAGCATCTCTCTCGCTATGCTCGTCCTCTCCCTTTTGTTCTTCTCTGTGTTCTCGCGGTATCTCAGGTGAGTTTTCTTTGTAAACAATTGTTATCTTTTGTTGCCCCCTTCCAACGGTTGATTATATACACTGAGTCACCATCTTGTTCCATCAGTAAACTCAAACAGTACCTGTGGCCTCCAGTCCCAAACCTTGATAAAGTCCTGCTTGGCTTTCTGACAGAGATCAACCGACAGACTTGGGTAAACAGAATGCCAGCGTGCAGAGACTCATCAGCACCAGAACGACGTTCAGTTGAATACGTCGAATCCCGTCTAGTTTGTGTTTTAAGCGTGTTTGTGCGTTTCCTTCCAGGATCCTTCTTACAACGTGAAACAGTCCTTCGATGAGACTCCTGCTTCAGTGGTGGAGATCCTGTCAGAGAGAGAATCTCCAGACGTGAAGCCACCAGGGGAGTCCTCCTGTCTCCTGCCCCCAGAGAGGGGCTCCGGCAGCGGGGAGCAGACAGGGATAACCCGGCAGGTCAGTGTGGACTACGTGATCCTGAACACAGTCGATGCCATCAACGGTTCCCCGGGCAACGAGTACATGTATGATGGGGTGGGGTGTGTGAGGGCAGGGGTGGGGGTAGAGGACCACCAGTGGAGGTACCACTGCTCCTGCCCTGCCCAGTTATCCAGCCTCCCCCCTCCCTCCTCCTCCTCCTCCGCCACCACAGAGATCCTAAACCACTCCTACCTGCACATGGCAGAGTTCCAGGGGACCCTGGCCTACCAGCTCAGCAAGGAGGCTGGAAACATATATGCCAACCTGGAAAGGGAGGTCGCTAACTAACTCTGTTACTGAACATACTTGTCAAACCCCAGCATTAGAATTACACTGTAGCTGCAAATATATGGACTTTAATACTGTATTTAGATGATTTTCCAGGTCTGTGTGACTATGGGTGATCACGTGCCTTCCTCTTAGGGTCATGATGCATCATTCTCCATAGATCTCAATGTAAATATGATTTTGTGGTAACCGACAATCAGTCTACATGAGCTAGACAGATCTTTCTGGAATATATACTGTACCCGTGTATTGATATTCTCTTTTATTAACAAATATAATATTTAGCCTGTAAATAATTTGTGTATTGTCATTTAGGACTGTGGTCTTTACCTTAGTTCTCAGGGCCCACTGTTCGGTATGTTTTAGATGTTTCCCTGCTCAAACACACCTGATTTTAATAAATGGATGATTGTCAAGCTGATATTCATCTGAATCAGGTGTGTTGGAGCAGGGAATCATTGCACACAGGACAGTGGGCCCTTTGGACCAGGCTTGAAGACCACTGAGGCTTTGACAAATGTAGCATATTGTTTTGTAATGTTTAATATCTTTATTACAGTCATATTCAGATACAAAAATTATGCATGTCAACAATTAATAAAACTCACAACAACAACAAAAAATAATTATAACTCTCCCACCAATTTAAGGAATTAAAACTAGTTATAAATATCATTTTAATGAATTTCAACCATCCAACAAACAATGATTTGCAAAGATTAAACACATCTGAATACATGAAACATGATCTGTTGAATTACTACATTGATGGAAGATTTGAAAAGTTATGAGTGCTCAGGTTTCCTGTTCAAACTGTACAAATTAAAATGTCTTAAACGGGAGATTATTTAAAACCATAATAAAGAGCTTCTTTAAAATGGTTTTACCTTTGTTGCACCAGGCTTCCCCCCACACCCACACCCCCTCCCTCCCTCAGTCAGCCTTGAGGGCGTAGAGCACGTCGTCCTGGCTGACGTTGAGCCGGACGCGCTGCAGGACGTCCAGGCGGCTGGGCTCCAGCAGGAGCAGGCGGCAGGCTCCCAGACGGCGACAGGCGGCCAGGCCCTCAGACACACTGACCGGCTGGAGGCCCTCCACCCGACACAGAGCCTGGTGCTGCACAAACACCTGGGGGAGGAGGGGAGGGAGGGGGAGGGAGGGGGAGGAGGAGGGAGGGAGGGAGAGGGGAGAGGAGGAGGAGAGGAGGAGGAGGGAGGGAGGGAGGGAGAGGGGAGGAGAGGGAGGGGGAGGGAGGAGGAGGAGGGAGGGGGAGAGGAGGAGGAGGGAGGGGGAGAGGAGGAGGAGGGAGGGAGGAGAGGGGAGAGGAGGGAGGGGGAGGGAGGAGGAGAGGAGGAGGAGGGAGGGAGGGAGGGAGAGGGGAGGAGAGGGAGGGGGAGGGAGGAGGGGGAGAGGAGGAGGAGGGAGGGGGAGAGGAGGAGGAGGGAGGGGGGAGGGGAAGAGGGAGGGAGGGGGAGGTGGAAGGAGTTCAGGGAGAAAGTGCTCGTCAAGTAAACAGCGGTACAGCTAAGCTAGACAAGACTGCCACAGACACTCATCAAGTAAACAGAGGAACATCTGAACTAGACAAGACTAGGATCCTCTACCTGCTGAAAGGTAGCCTCTTCCAAACCCAGCCTGCGGAACTCGGCAATGATCGCCCTCAGGAAGAACTGCTCCTGAACAGACGCACACCTGCAAGGCCACACAGCGCCGTCAGTCCACCACACAACCTTCTAGAAACCTCTGTAGAAACGCTGCCAACATAGGGTCGTATTTCACGGGGCTAAAAGGCTTTCTCAAGGGCACAACAGGGCTCAGAGCAGGAGAGACGCAGGCAAACTGGATCTTTATTTCATCTCCTGAAGCCCAGATTCAAATTCTCCGGCTCACACTGAGTGACAGCTCTACGGACCAATGGGAGACCTCGCACCTGATGGCTGTGACGTACGCAGACGAGAACATCTCATCTAGAGTCTCCATCACATGACTCATGGCCACCAATCCCACGGGGCCGTCGCTGGGGGCCGAGTGTTCGCAGACCTCGGTGGCGCGGCGGCAGATGTCCAGACAGCGCCGGGCGTCTCCGGACAGCGCTGCCACCTGCAGGACGGGAGGGTGAACAGTGGTCAGACCTACTAGGACAACATCTCTGGCACACTGCCTAATCCTGTCCTCTACACACACAGGAGGTTTAAGAACAGCAGGGGAAGCAGTGGGAGCAGAAAGGATGTTCACACGCTGACTTGACCAACGTTATTGTCTCTGTGTGGAAACTGTGGGGAGGCGTCTGACTCCCCCCTCTCCCCCCTAAAAGCCTTACCTTCCTGGAGACCAGCTGGAGGGCATCCTCCTCGAACGCTTTCACCTTGTTCAGCCTGGACGTGATGATCTGCTGCAGCTGCTTGTAGCTGTACGGCTGAAAAGACATGCGTGTCAGGCCCTGGAGAGAGAGAGAGAGAGAGAGAGAGAGAGAGAGAGAGGGAGAGAGAGAGAGAGAGAGAGAGAGGGGAGAAAGAGAAAGGAAAGAGAGAGAGACAGAGAGAGAGAGAGAGAGAGAGAGAGAGAGAGAGAGAGAGAGAGAGAGAGAGAGAGAGAGAGAGAGAGAGGGGGGGGGGGGGGCGAGAGAGAGAGAGAGGGGGAGAGAGAGGGAGAGAGAGAGAGAGGGAAGAGAGAGAGAGGGGGGAGAGAGAGAGGGGGGGAGAGAGAGAGGGGGGGAGAGAGAGAGAGGGGGGGAGAGAGAGAGGGGGGGAGAGAGAGAGAGAGAAAGAGAGAGAGGGGGGGGAGGAAGGGGAGAGACAGGAGTGGAGAGAGAGAGAGAACGTGTATTCATCTTAGTGTTGTCGTTGTAAGTGATGCATCTGTGATTATCCAGGACCAGGTGACCAAGTTCGGCCCTCTGAATCAATCCACTAACACATTGGTGCGCGCGCACACACACACACACACACACACACCAAGGGTTGCCTTTGTGCAAGAGTGGAACATGAAAGTGCAGGAGCATCTGGTTCTGCCAACACAACGCTGCCCCCGTGTGGGCGGGAGGAGAGCTCACCAGTCTACTGGCCCCGTGTGGGCGGGAGGAGAGCTCACCAGTCTACTGGCCCCGTGTGGGCGGGAGGAGAGCTCACCAGTCTACTGGCCCCGTGTGGGCGGGAGGAGAGCTCACCAGTCTACTGGCCCCGTGTGGGCGGGAGGAGAGCTCACCAGTCTACTGGCCCCGTGTGGGCGGGAGGAGAGCTCACCAGTCTACTGGCCCCGTGTGGGCGGGAGGAGAGCTCACCAGTCTACTGGCCCCGTGTGGGCGGGAGGAGAGCTCACCAGTCTACTGGCCCCGTGTGGGCGGGAGGAGAGCTCACCAGTCTACTGGCCCCGTGTGGGCGGGAGGAGAGCTCACCAGTCTACTGGCCCCGTGTGGGCGGGAGGAGAGCTCACCAGTCTACTGGCCCCGTGTGGGCGGGAGGAGAGCTCACCAGTCTACTGGCCACTCTGTTGATCATGATCCTCTCAGGGAGGTCCATGGTGTTGGCGATGGTCAGCACAACCAATCGAGCGTGGCGCCTGGTCGGCCAATCAAACAGGTTGTACATGACGTTCTGCTTCCTGGTCCATAGAAGATCCAGCTGAGATGGGGAGCACATTGGAAATGAAAATGATTTGAATTGACTTCATATCCATTATTATATGGTACCACACTGCGATACATGGTTAATGGGCGGGGGCCTATTACCTCATCCACCAATAGCACGGTGGTCTCCTTCTTGGGGGCGGGGTTACTGAACCTCTTCTCCAATAGGGAGGCAGCATGGTCGGCGGTGGCCTTCTGGCCGGTCAGTTCCTGGAGGAGAGGAGGTTGTGGTCAGGCATGCATGTGGAGGACAGTCTGAACCTGCCTGCTGTTTCTACACACGGGTGTGAGGTGGAGGGGTTACTGTGTGTGTGTGTGTGTGCGTACCTGCAGGATCTGTACGTAGGCTTGGTGAGGGTCGGTCATCTTCATCCCATTGATCTCCACGAAGCGGAAGGCGGGGATGTCGTCCGTGTGGGCGGCGTGCTGCAGGCAGCGCACCACCTCGTGCACCGTGGCCGTCTTCCCGGTACCGGGAACCCCGGAGATGTACATGCACCTACGGGACGCAGCGCACACACACTCAGACCTGAGGTCTGCTCTCTGCTGCTGCATGCACCTACGGGACGCAGCGCACACACACTCAGACCTGAGGTCTGCTCTCTGCTGCTGTACCGACAGACGCCGGAGCGTTCCATGGGAAAGCAGCTTTGCACAACCTGCTCATAGTGGTTTACGGGCTCCTGTGGTCCTCAGGAGTCCTCGTAAACCCTCCCCGCAGCGTACCCTCCCCGCAGCGGACCCTCCCCGCAGCGTACCCTCCCCGCAGCGTACCCTCCCTGCAGCGTACCCTCCGGTGCCATCCATGATCTTGCTCTCCACAAAGCTGTAGATGTCCTGGAACTCCTGCTCCCGGCAGGGGAGAGACTCTGGCACGGACGACACATGGAGCCTACACACACACACACACACACACACACACACACACAACAAAGCCATCTCTGAAGTGAAGGTGTACCCCATCTTAGGACCTGAGAAAGTCCTTCTACACATACAAATGTACTGTCTTCAATAGGTCATCACACTGAATCGATAGGAGCCAGTTAATAGCTAAATCCACATTAAAGTTTACAATCCCAGTGCTTCCCTAACCGTGTTCTGGCTTCCTCTAGAACATTCCCAGGCTGCTGAGCAGGAAGAGTCCGGCTGGGGATACTGGGCGTGGCGTGGCGCGGCGTGCGTGGCGTACCAGGGGTGCTCTGGAGAGGAACACAACATTCCATGACTGACCAAACTTCCAAGCGTGTCTGGAAAGTGTCAATATTCATCAGGCATCTCCCAGGAATACCGTACCTTTTTACTGGGGGTCTTGCGTGGGGTCCTAGCTGGAGCACGGGCCTTCTGGGTGGAGCGGGGGGTCCGGGATCCCACCGCACGCTTGCTCTTCCTCACCAAGATCTCTTCGTCGCTTTCCTCCTCCTGCTCCTCCTCCTCGCTGCTGCTCTGCAGAGCCTTCTTCGAGGGCAGGAAGCAGTCATCGTCCCCGCCATCTCCGTCCGAGGTCACATCCTGTTCGTTACTCAACAGATTCCTGAAACAAGACGAAAACATATTTCCATCAGATGGGATAATCAGATGAATAACACAGGACTCAGTGACAAGATTTGAAAAGAACAGCTCTGCGGGTCACCGTGGTGACGGTACTACTCACAGCTGTCTCCGGATTCGCGAGGACACCAGTAGGGCGGACTTCCTCTTGGAGCGAGGCGTCATGGCAACCGGTGTGGCCAGGGGGGAGTCCTCCATTTCCACTTCCTCCCTGAGAGCAGAGGACCACAATGAGCACGCAGCGACAGGAAGGTTCACCAGAGCCGACACCGATAGGCTGAAAGATACCAGACCTGACACCGATAGGCTGAAAGATACCAGACCTGACACCGATAGGCTGAAAGATACCAGACCTGACACCGATAGGCTGAAAGATACCAGACCTGACACCGATAGGCTGAAAGATACCGGCTGAACTGGCCGACAGTGTGGTTGAAGTACTCACAGGACGGCCAGAGCCCGCTCCCTCGTCGACCTGGACGCGTCCCTCCTCCTGGAAGGGGTGCTAGCTCTGAAAGGAGATGGAACACACAGAAGGTCAAAGCTTTTACATGATCAAGAGGTCAAAAGAAATTCCATGTTTTATTGGATTATGCGTCTTAACACAATACATTATAAATCCCTTTTCGCATGTGATGTAACCCAGTTTTGCTCGCCTCTATTGATGCGAGTGTGGGTCATAGTGTGCTCCATTCAAAACACCTGAATAGTTTCCTTAGTTTATAATAGTTTCCCAAACAAGCCTCCACCATGTGCTCCCCTGACTCCACCCCCCCAGGGGCCCAGAGCCAGCACCACACCCGTGATCCAGTCACTCTGACCAGGGGGGCTTGACTCACTTCCGCCCCCCAGCGATGGGGATCCTTCTGGGGGTCGCCCGTCTTACCCGGGGGGTCAAGCATGTAGCCGACCCTTCAAAGACCTCATCCTCCTCAGACAGGGGACCCACACCCAGGCAGTCCCTGGTGAGGGAGGGGGGGGGCTCTCTGGTTACACAGCCTCAAACACTTTAAAGGAGAACAGCTGGCAAGGTGGAAGACATTCAAACATCCTACAGATCTCCGCGTCGGGACATTTGAACATTTATTTTCTGTTTCAGGTTGTGAGCCGACGGGATCGGAATGATCTACCTTCCCCTGGGGCATGATAACATTATCATTTCACCGTATTTAATCTCTTAAAATCAATGTTCCTGGCGGGAAATGTAAACAGCAGATGAAGTGTGTTGCAGGAAGCGCCCAGGCCTACCTGTCTGAGTCCTGTTCCCCCAGAGCGACAGGGGACAGCCTCTCCAGACTCACTGAGGCCTTCAGAGGGGTGGTGTCCTGACAGCCAGGGCCCAGGCGAGCAGCCTTCCTGGGACAGAGGCTGTAGGACTGAGCGATGGTGCTCACGGGGGATGAGGACAGCTTCTGGGCGAGCAGTATCTCACTCTCCAGCTCCTCTCCCAGATACTTCCCCAGCACGTCTTCTGGGATGAGGGTCGCCCCTGGATCTGAGGGTGACGCCGTGCAGCACACGCCAAATACATATTCAGCTACACGCTAGCTAGATACATTCACATACACAACTGATGTTGACTATTACGTCAACTAAAAATCCATATGTATTAAGTCAGGTTTCCTGGTGTGAGGACACTCACTGTTGAGCTGCAGCTTCTTACGCACGCCGGGCGTTCCAGAGACGCTGCCCCTCCTCCGGGCGCTCAGGCTCTTTGAGGCGGACAGCTTGGACGTCGAGTGGACCGACTCAGCCTCTACGAAACCCCGTTTGCCCGTGCTTGCGCTCCCGGCTCTGCACATCACCGAGGGGTCCGGCGTGGGCAGCGCCCGCCGCTCCGGCCCCCGGGACGCCGGGGTGGCGGCGTGCGGGGGGGACGGGGGGGAGGGCGGCAGGGATGGTTTGGGGCGCGGTGGGGGAGATGTTGGGGTGTCCTGCATGAGTGCAGGGTCCAGGACCTTGAAGGTTTTGGTGTCCCAGGAGAGCTTGACGTAGAGAGTGTCCTTGGCTTGGGACTCTGGGAAGGGATCGTCTGGGTGGAGGTGTTTCACCTGAGGAGAAAGCCCAGGCTGTTATGAGGGCGTGGGATTCCTAAAGACCAAATCGTGAGGAAAGCTCTTATTTTAAAGTCAGTTGACACTTCATATCTACCTTGGCTCAGCCCTTAAACTGAGTCAAGCAATCCATGACAAAAGTCAAGTACCCAAAAATGATGTTTACAGATGAATGATTACGAAGTGTAAGTGTTCAACAAGTAGGCATTTCCCAGGTGGATCTTCACTCACCTGCACAGTGCTGAGAATAGACTCTGCGTTGATCTCGTTGTCACATGCGCGAGTTAGGTAGTAGAAAACCTCCTGTGGGTGGGGGTCTCTCCCCACTTGCTTCATCTTCCTTGGAGGCACCTCAGAGATACGCACAAACCACTGCACCAAAGCTTTCTTCTGTTTCTGACTCTCTGGGAAACACAAAAGAACCGCGCAGGCTAAATACAAATTCTACAAGAAGAATGAGTGCAGTTTGACAGTTGGATAATTATAACGTGAACTGACGGAAACGGAGAGCTCGTGGGACTCACCGTCTCCGAAAAGCTTCGTGACTTTGGCCACATACGGGTTCTCCTCATCCTCTCCCTCGATGAGGATATACTGACCGGTGTTTATGACCGTGGAACCAGACAGTCCCTCGACACGAATGTCCAAAGAGCTTCAAAGAAAAAAGTAGAGATCCATTAGAAGTCAGTAATGTGACCATCCATTTTGTTGGTGGAATATTGAATTTAGAAAACATACTCATAACTGAATGTCTTGAGTTTCCTGTCGAAACTTATAGGGGTTCCTCTCCATTTGTAGACTCGCCTCACTCTCAGTCTTGTACAGTAGCGGGCCATACTTTCAGAGCTGTAACGAAAGGTTTGACGTTAGCTGAGCCAGTTAAGTAAATATGACACTGACGTGTTAGCCAACTACGGCTAGCCAGATTGCTAGATATGTGTTCATCCACCACATCAAGATAGTTTGCTTGGCAACTATCTGCGGTAGCTCGACTAACAAAACCAAACCATACATTTACAATAAGTGTAGCTATATTTCGTGTAAATATGTGCCACTTTCTGATTGAAAAAACCTGTCTACTCACAATAAGGCACGACTATGAAGTCTTCACAGTCCAGCCAGTCGATCGGTATGAATCAAACGAGCTAGTTTATTCAATTTGAGCAGATTAAAAGAAAAATCTAAAAGGCGACGATAATATGTATTTAATAATCTAACTATCGCGAAATGATTTCCCTGTTCCAAGAATACCTCCTGTGTTTCTTGAATGGTCTGGCAAGTAGTTTCGCGCGAAACTTGCGTTTTTTTCACGTCAGTGAAGTACCAGCCAATCACAGCAGCAGACATTTACACCGGAAGCGATTTACCCTGACTCGGATGATTTTTGCTGGTTTCGAAGTCAACACACTTTTATTTTGTATCTTGATTTCATAAAATGGCTAATAGAACTGTTAAAGATGCAAACAGTATTCATGGAACAAATCCACAGTATCTGGTAGAGAAAATTATAAGAACTCGAATCTATGAATCTAAATATTGGAAGGAAGAATGCTTTGGACTTACGGGTAAGAAACTGCTTGCGTACATCTACCAGCTAGCTCTAGCTAACTAGCCCAGGAGTAGGCAACTTGTGTTGCGAATGAATGGTTCTATCGCGGTTAGCTAGCTAGCTAGCTAGAATGGCTACGGCACTTTTATTTTCACGTGTGCACAACCTTTAATGTTAAATATCTTAATGATGGCATATTTTTTACTTTGCCAATCTCTCCCGACTGTTCTTGCAACACAGCTGAGCTCGTTGTTGATAAAGCCATGGAGCTGAAGTTCGTCGGGGGAGTGTATGGAGGAAATATAAAACCAACACCGTTCCTGTGTCTTACGCTCAAAATGCTGCAGATTCAACCAGAAAAAGACATAATCGTAGAATTCATCAAGAACGAGGATTTCAAGTAAGTTAGCAACGGCTAATGAAATCCCCCTGCCTTTGAGAAACAGGGGGTGCATAACGAACACTTCGTTCGTGTCATTAATTATGCCATCAGAGTACACATACAACGCTGTTCCAAACGTTGTCATTTTTTGTATAAGGTATGTCCGTTTGCTTGGTGCTATGTACATGAGGTTGACCGGAACATCAGTTGACTGCTACAAGTACCTGGAACCACTGTACAACGACTACAGGAAGATCAAAAGTCAAAACCGGAATGGAGGTAAAATCAATGTATTTCAAGATTATGTATTCATACGTTCTAAACCTCTCTCCAGTAACAATGTGCGATGCCAACTCTGCACAGGCAAAACAACAGATTATGGAAGCAAATCAGTGACACCATGTTTTGAATTTTAAAAGGCATTGAATACTTAATATTGACATTTAAACACCACTGAATTTGTTGGTTTTCAATTCACCTCTTGAAATATGAATTTATTTCAATGTAAAAATAATAATATTATTATTATTAATAATAATAATTTGATCCCAAAATTCAAGGTTCAGAAATTCAGGTGGCTGTAATTCGAATGGCGAAATTCAATCTGAAAAAATTAGAGCCCCAAAAAATCAGATTGCAACATCCAAGATAACTGTCACTGATTTGCTTCCATAAAAGATCCCTTAAGTGTGACCCAAACAGCGCATTAATCATTTTGTTGAAATGATTGTAACTGTTGTTTTGTTTCAGAATTTGAGCTGATGCATGTTGATGAGTTTATCGATGAGCTTCTCCATGCTGAGAGAATGTGTGACATCATCCTTCCGAGGCTACAGGCAAGTCAGACCCACATCTTATCATTTGTTTCACAGACACAGGCTACAGTACTGATCTGTGTGTGTGTGTGTTTGCTGTAATCACGTCGCCCAATCTTGACCCAACTCCGGCCCTCTGACCTCCGAACGCGACTACTAACCAGCTAGCGAAAATAAAATCCATGTGTGTGTTTTTCTAACAGAAGAGGCAGGTTCTGGAGGAGGCAGAGCTGTTAGACACCCGCATCAGTGCCCTGGAAGAAGACTTGGACGAGGTGGAGACCAGCGAAGAGGAAGACGAGGAGGAGGAGAAGGTAATTTGCCGTAGCAAAGTCGGCACAGTGGCTCTTTGATGTGTGAGGTGGTTTTGGAAACTGAACCGCCCCGGTACTGAGCATGTGTTTGTCTGGTTCACCGTCCGTCCCCCCACAGCCAGAGAGAGTTCAGACCCCGGAGCCGCACAGGCGCAGTTACCGTGACAACGACAGACCGCGCCGCTCTCCTTCTCCTCGCTACAGGCGCAGTCGTTCGCCCCGAAGGTAAACACCTCGCCTTTCTCACATCCGTCCGAGTCAACTGTCGAGATTGTTAATCTTGTCTGTGACGCTGATCGTCGTGTTTTTTTTCTTTTGATCAGGAGGAGCAGATCTCCTAAGAGACGAAGGTATGTTTTATTTCCTGTCTGGATTTCCTCGTATTCCGTCCTTGTTGAAACTCCGGTCGACGACGAATGTTGTGCCGAAAGCTAGGCTAACTCGCAGAACAAAAGCATTGCGAAGCTAAGTTTTGTTATTGACTTGTCTGGCTAACGGGCTTTCTAAATGTGTATCGTTGCGTTTGTGACAGCCCGTCCCCCAGACGAGAGCGTCACCGCAGTAAAAGCCCCCGTCGCCATAGCAGCAGGTCCAGGGAGAGACGGCACCGGTCCAAGTCCCCAGGTAACTTAGCAACCGATGCCATAGCGACCTGTGACCGGCCACGCGGAATTCTAAGGAAATGTTATCCCTTGTTTGCCTTGTCCCTTTTGTGTGCCAAATGCGTACACCTTAAGATGACTTGGAACTTTTTCTGTTTTTCACCAGGCCATCACAGAAGTCATAGGCATCGCAGCCACTCCAAATCCCCAGAGAGGTAAGAGTTGGAAGGACTGAATGTCAAAAATCGCTGCCTCAATAGTTTTATAGCTTTCATTCATATGTGTTGGTGAATGACAGAATATCATAGCAATGTTTTTCTTTTGTCCAAGGAGTTCCAAAAAGAGCCACAAGAAAAGCCGGAGAGGAAATGAGTGATTTGTTTAGTTTTGTAGCCCTGGATTATTTTTTCTTTACAAGCCTAGTTGTGTCATGAATGTCTTATGCTAAGTTAATTGTTTTATTTTCCAATTTGTTGGTTATTTTAGAACCATCCATCCAAACAATATTGCAGAAAAAAAAACTGTCTACCACAGTGCTGCAATTAAAGCATTTAGAAGACTAGTGGAGGTTAAGAGGTTGCCATGGACACCCAGATTCTGGACCTACAATTCTACAGTATGAGCATTGCCATGTTTTGTTTGGTGGGGTTAAACGTGTAACTGGTATGAATGTTGGCACAAAGGTTTGTCAATATCACATTTATATAAATAAAGAACTCCGCCCCGTTGTAAATAATTAGAACACGTCATTATTGGTCACAGTTGCGTTTTTAATCATCAGAAATACACAAATTAACTTCTTTTTTTTAATGGAATAAAATAATGAAGATCACTGGTCAAACAAAACATCTGTCTGAATAGCAGTCTTGAAAGTTATTGTAGGTGAGCACAGTTCTCTGAGACCTCCTTCTCATACCTCACAGCGTGGCTGAATTTTCCTCCAAAAAGTCTCGTATTTCTGCACACCTGTAGTTTCGTCCTCGTTCCACAATTCGCTTCAAAATCGTGACACTCTTGCTCCAATGTTTGCTTTGCTTTTGTATTTCTATAACCTGCATGTGATGATCTATAGCTCTGTCTCGACTGTCTCGGCTACGGACATGATAATAATGCAGGTGCTGGGCATAGGCGAAGTGCAGCATTTGTAACTCAGCACGCCCTAGGTCACGTCTGCCCAGTAACTCCTCGTATATCACATCAGCTCCATCACGTCCTGACACAGCATAGATAGATGCAAGGTCCAATTTGGCCTTCGTGCAGGATTCTGGGTAAAGAGTGATCACTTCCTGGAACAGACTGATGCATCTGTCGATGAAACTCTTAGTACAATGGATGCCTTCCTTTGAAAAGACTTTCCACCTGTAAAATTCTGCAAGCTTGGCTTTCAAGTTGCGATTATCTGGATATCTGTCAAGGGCCTCCTGTACCAGGTCCATAGCTTCGTCCTGTGTTAAGCAAATTCTGTAGACTTCAAGTAAGGGTGTAAGACCACTGTTAGCACTGCAAGGCCTACTCAAAATCCTCCGAGCTAGCGCTCGTATCTCATCCTGACAGACTTTCTGACTCTTAGCCAGTCTTACTAGGTAAATGCTAGCAAGGTATGTATTCTCCTGATCAACTTCCTTAGCCATTCTAAGTTTCTCCAAAATCTCAGACTCCATTTCTGGAGTGCATCTGGCGTGAATTTTGTTGAGGGCTAAAACGAGGCTTGTCTGCCATTCCTTTCTATCAGGTTCCATTGCAATTGCCTTCTGGAAGCATTCTATTGCATTTTCCATTTCGGCCTGGCCAAACTTCATGAGAGTCCAGGCTTTCTCTGCGTACACCTCGGGGTGCAGTGGATCCTCCTGGGACGGAGAGGGGTGATCCCTCATCACAGCCTCCACCTTCTCCAGGTAGTCCTGACTCTCCTTCATGTTGTTCAGATGGAAGTTCATCCAGGCTAGGTTTCCATAGTTGACCAACAGCCATGGGCCCTCCTCTGAGACCGTGTTGTTGATTTGGAGAAAGGCCTCCCCTGCCTTACTGAGATACTGGACGGCAGAATCGGTAGAGCCCTGTCTGTAGCGTATGAAACCCAGGAGGTTGTAGATGTGACCCATCCAGGCGCACCCCTCGTCAGTCTTGATGTCTTCCAGGTGATCTCTGAGCCAACGCAGTTTTGAGATGCTGCCGGTTATTCCCCACGTGAAGTGGCATTCCAGCTTTTCCAGCTTTTCCAGTTTTAATCTCAAGGCTGTCTCAGGAGTGCTGGTTGGAAAGACAATTTAGAAATGTGTCAAAGTGAACCATCTTAAAGAATATGTTATGCATATCAACTGATTTGTAAGTGTTTTTAGTATTGTAAAGGTCTGTTTTTATTCTGTTCGTTAGGATTAGTTAACATACTCTCCCATTCCCCCTCCCCACGCGCTCTCAACCTACCATCTTGTACCAACCCTCATCATAGTTTAGGACAGTTCAACTCAACTCACCTTCAACTAACCTATAACTTCTCTGGTATTTGTTCAATATAATTACATTTCCTTAAATAAATCATTGTTTATAATACTCGCGTTATCCTTCACGTTATCTGATCTGCTCTACTTTTATAGAATTCACTACTTAAGATTAGACTGATTATTACGAAGGCTATTTTTCAATATTATTCAATAAGGTTTCCTCTGTCCCTTTAACAAATAAGAGGTGGTGCCCCAAGAACTACATACTTTATTATAAATCAAGTATTGCTAATCTTAAACGAGCAAACCCCGCTACACTACTGCCCATCTTGGCCAGGACACTCCTGTAAAATATATTTCAAGAGGTCTTTATTATTTATATAATAAAGTTATAATTAGTTGTAATAATTAGTAATAGTAGTGAAACATACTTACTTCATAGTTAGGCAGTTGTCTGATATCTTGCTGGTGTTAGAATGTCTGACTGAGTTTCATTGAGTGCGTGGCTTTATATGTTGATGGAGATGTCATCAACCAGGAATGCTTTGTATTGTGTCCGTCCCTAATCCCAACCCTTTCTTGAGTATAGAAACAGAAAGAAGTCTTCCTGCCTGGTCTTGTTTTCACTGTGTTGTGTGTGGCTTGTAATAGTGCTACCCACTAAACACTGACAGAATTATGAAAAAACGAAACATGCGGGAGCAGGGCAGGGGCATTCACGTCATCGTCCTCAACCAGGCCACCGTAAGCCACCTCCCAGAAACACTTACCCAAAACTTTAAACATCTCTAATAAAGCTCTGAAACATGAACAGCATGTCAAGCAGTTTGTATGAGGCCTTTCCTCCGTGTTGGCCAATATTCTTTTCCGTGTTTTGCAGTTTTCTGTGGTTCATAATCGCTAGGGGAAAGACGTTACTAGCCTACACAACTGACACGGAGAGCAGAAAAGTGGTTGTTTAAGTTAGCCGGAACTGACATGAGTAATCTTTTTTGATCTATCAAAAAAAGATTACGATAGCTTTCAAATAATACATTTAAATCACTTCTTGTACACTTTTTTTCCCCACAGAAACCACACCATTGGGAAGCATACTGTTTGGTTTATTAAAAATAAACAGGGTTAGGCTCCATTGAATCTCCCTGTAGTTCTTGTGCTGAACGAGGGGGAGAAATATTTCTTCTCTGAAGGCACATTTTGAGACTAAACAGTTAGTCAAGAAACGGCCAATGAAAAACGCAATACTAATCTGAGAGCAGATGATGCACGATTTTTGTGCATCGCCCTGTGGTCAAAAATATAAGGGACGCTGCACCTTTAAAAGTGCATCACACAATACGGTTTATTCTGCCGCAACCGTACTACTAGTATTATTGCTGCTAACTTCCGGAAACTCTTCGATCCGTCCATGATCCACCATTGCGGCAAAAATGGTCCATTGTAGTGAACGGAGATGACGAGACTCTCTTTTCATGGCTCTACCGGGGCAATAACTCCGTTTTAATATCGAAACTGTCTTGAAAATAATCTGATATGTCAGCCGCTACGAGTACAGCAACTTCAGGAAACGTAGACCACGTAATGAAACCGGTGCTGTTTGAAATATTCGGAGAGATCTGGAATGTACAAGCTCGTCTGGGCCAAGGAGTCTCGGCTTCTGTTTACAAGGTAAGCTCTGGAAGAGCGAGCACCGCGGCGGTCAAGGAGTTTCAAGCCGACGTTCAAGGTGGGGATTACGGCTACCATAAAGAGAGATCCGTACTGGAGGACATTCAAGGACACAAAAACATCGGTAAACTATAGCTAGAACACTGCTGCAAATAAACACGTTTTATTCAAAGCCCCATAGACACCGACTTAGCCTAGATAATAAAAGGTTGTGTGCCAATCAATTCAAGACGGTCAGAAGTTTGAAAGCCAAGCTTTGGTGTGTTTACTAAGCAGCGACATAAAAAATCAGCGTCTCATTATATTAGAAATGGATACATCTGATACTATACATCTTATCAGGTTGTCGATATAGCATGCTGAACTTAGCCGTGTAACAACAAAACTAGAATACCGATGTCAGTGTTATTCTTCCTGTGTTGACAGTGACGCTGTATGGCGTGTTCACCAATCACAGCAGTGTTGGCGTGGCGACGCGCTGCCTCCTCCTGGAGCTGCTGGACGTGAGCGTGTCTGAGCTGCTGGTACAGGGTGGCGGGCAGGGGGGTGACCAGGGGGGCCGAGGGCGGCAGGGCCACTCCATGTGGCTGATCCAGCACTGTGCCAGGGATGTGCTGGAGGCCCTGGGGTTCCTCCACAGGGAGGGCTACGTCCACGCCGACCTCAAACCACGCAACATCCTCTGGTGCGCTGACGACGAGTGCTTCAAACTCATCGACTTTGGACTCAGCTTCAAGGAGGGAAACCAGGTAAGGAGAGGGGAGGGGGGGAGACAAGGGGAGGGTGGTAGGAGAGGAGAGGTGAAGAGGAGGAGGAGAGGGCTGTTCCTCCTAACTGTGTGTGTGGGTGTGTCCAGGATGTGAAGTACATCCAGACAGACGGGTACCGTGCCCCAGAAGCTGAACATCAGAACCTGCTGGCCCAGGGGGCGCTGGAGGGGGCTGAGGGGCTGGACCCGGGGGCGCTGGAGGGGGCTGAGGAGGTGGGAGGGCTGGAGGGGGCCCAGGGCTGCAGCACGGCTGTGGATCTGTGGAGTCTGGGGGTGATCCTGCTGGAGATGCTGTCAGGGGTGAAGCTGAAGGACACCCTCCGCTCACAGCAGTGGAAGGTACTGGAATTACATTCTGTTCACTTGCGTATTGTATCCATGACGACATGCTGATAGGGCTGGGTAGGGTACAGGTACAGTGTTCTCTGTCTCTGCAGGACAGCAGTGCAGCGATCATCGACCACCTGTTTGCCAGCAGCAGCAGTGCAGCCAGCCCAGCCATCCCAGTGTACCACCTCAGAGACCTCATCAAGAGGTACACACCTGAACACACACCTGAACACACACCTGAACACACACCTGAACACACACCTGAACACACACCTGAACACACACCTGAACACACACCTGAACACACACCTGAACACACACACCACACCTGAACACACACCTGAACACACACACCACACCTGAACACACACCTGAACACACACCCCACACCTGAACACACACCTGAACACACACCTGAACACACACCTGAACACACACACCACACCTGAACACACACCTGAACACACCCCTGAACACACACACCACACCTGAACACACACCTGAACACACACCTGAACACACACCTGAACACACGAACACACACCTGAACACACACCTGAACACCTGAACACACACCTGAACACCTGAACACACACCTGAACACACACCTGAACACCTGAACACACACCTGAACACACACCTGAACACACACCTGAACACACACACCACACCTGAACACACACCTGAACACACACACCACACCTGAACACACACCTGAACACACACCTGAACACACACCTGAACACACACACCACACCTGAACACACACCTGAACACACACCTGAACACACACCTGAACACACACCTGAACACACACACCACACCTGAACACACACCTGAACACACACCTGAACACACACACACCACACCTGAACACACACCTGAACACACACACCACACCTGAACACACACCTGAACACACACACCACACCTGAACACACACACCACACCTGAACACACACCTGAACACACACACCACACTCTGAACGCACACCTGAACACACACACCACACCTGAACACACACCTGAACACACACCACACCTGAACACACACCTGAACACACACACCACACCTGAACACACACCTGAACACACACACCACACCTGAACACACACCTGAACACACACACCACACCTGAACACACACACCACACCTGAACACACACACCACACCTGAACACACACCTGAACACACACCACACCTGAACACACACCTGAACACACACACCACACCTGAACACACACCTGAACACACACACCACACCTGAACACACACCTGAACACATGTTCTGATCATGCTTGCTGGAGGCGTCAGGCTCACTGTCCTCCTGCCTCCTGCAGCATGCTGCACCAGAGCCCTGAGAGCAGAGCCACTGCAGAGAGCGCCCTGCTCAGCCCGTTCTTCAGCATCCCCTTCGGTCAGTGTGAATGATAGATACACACACACACGCACACACACACAGCCATACACACACACGTGAGCATGCGCACACACAGAAAGTCCAGATCAAAGTCCACCCTGTGGGGGAACGCCTACTTTCAGCCAGCTGATAGCTGGATCACAATATTCCCATCTCTCACATTGAAAGGAGAATGTAAACGGTGTGTGTGTTAACTGTGTGTGTGTTAACTGTGTGTGTGCTCCAGCTCCACACATCGAGGACCTGGTACTGCTAGCGTCTCCTGTGCTGCGTCTGCTCAACCTCATAGACGACAGCCACCTGCACAACGAGGATGAATACGAAGGCAGGTCTATCTGGTCTCTCTCTGGTCTATGGTCTCTCTCTGGTCTCTCTATAAACTACCGGTCTATGGTCTCTCTCTGGTCTCTCTATAAACTACCTGTTGGATCACATCAGCCGTGTGTGTGGAGTAAAGCATACAGTGCTGTCAGCATGTTGGTGTGTGTGCAGATATCTTGGAGGACATGAAGGAGGAGTGCCAGAAGTATGGATCTGTGGTGTCCCTGCTTATCCCCAAGGAGAACCCAGGGAAAGGCCAGGTACTACCCTGTCCTACCCCCAGCTGACCCTGACTACCACCTGACCCTACCTAACCCTGACCCCATCACCTCTACCCCCAGCTGACCCTGACTACCACCTGACCCTACCTAACCCTGACCCCATCCCCTCTACCCCCAGCTGACCCTGACTACCACCTGACCCTACCTAACCCTGACCCCATCACCTCTACCCCCAGCTGACCCTGACTACCACCTGACCCTACCTAACCCTGACCCCATCCCCTCTACCTCCCCAGGTGTTTGTTGAGTACACCAATGCCAGCGAGTCCAAGGAAGCTCAGAGGCTGCTCACAGGACGGACCTTCGACGGGAAGTTTGTGGTGGCAACGTTCTACCCCCTGAGTGCTTACAAGAGGGGCTACCTCTATCAGACAGTCCTGTGATGCCATGTGAAGACTGTCACACACCCACTCAGGCCTCTCAAGGCTGTTTGTCAGCTACAGACATGGTTCACTCCGAATGGTGTTCTAACAGATGAACATGCGCCAGTGTGTAAATGTTAGTGTGTTGAATGTTAAGGGGTGTTAAAGCTCTGACTGCCGTTTATGATGATAGTGGTGGTGTGTGTGTGTAGATAGGCCTACGGGCTTTTACTAGGTAGCACTTATGCCTGTTATGCTTTTGTTTGTAGCAGCTACGGCTAAATGCTAATGTTTGTAGCATCTACGGCTAAATGCTCATTTGTGTAGCAGCAACGGCTAAATGCTCGTTTGTAGCTGCTACGGCAAATGCTGATGCATGTAGCAGGCAGGACTAGCTACCTCTGTTGTTGTGTAGCATGAGTGTGAATGAAGCTTGTGTTGTCTGACCCTCTGGTGTCGTAGGTCACAAGTTCTCATCGTAGCAGAGCGCCCAGGCAGTAGAGCCGGATGTGGCAGCATCGTAGCCAAGGCCGCCGGAGCAGATGATTCAGTCTGATCCGGCGCTTCATCATCACGTTGCTGCATCACAAAACAAGCACAAGCCCTTTATTATGCTGATTGATGTGCCATTGTAGCCTAGCCTCACTGTCATGACGCGAACGATCCCAAACCCTCCTGTGACAAAGGAGCCAGTAGCGTGCTTCTTGTTCCCTGGCAGGTGAAGCTGGTAAAGTTCACACGGCGCTCGTTGGCCGTAAGTTTGTCTCGTCCTGAATACCAGATACCTTTCTTGTGTATATATATAAATATTTGTTCTTCCCTTTCCTTCCCTCCACACACACACCAATTCTTGAAACTTGAATTCAGAAATTCTCCCTTCATAATAAGGGGCGTCCATGTGTAAAACATTATGTTCTGTGCATCTGAAACCACTTTCATTCTGTAAAAAAAATAAAATATATCTACAATTTTGTAAGTGCTTTTCTGACTGTTTACTGTGCCGTGACTGTCATGCAACCCTCTGTGATTATTATTTAGGAGATAAGATGCAACCCAGCAAGAGCTACACGCTGCAGTTTGTACTCAACACAGCCTCGCGTGTCTAAAATAATATCTTGAGGCTATTAGATAATATTTTCTAATATAATATGTTTCCTCCACTCTCCTGCACTAACTATCCAATGGGAAAGCGACACTAATAGGCACAATAATCAGTTTCAATAAGAACATTTAAACTTCACTTATTAACATGTCAAATAAGCAATATCCACTATTATACCGGCTACCTATCCTACTGTCTAAGAATATAGGGCATACTGTTGCTTAGTGACCAGGGGGTAATGAGACACACACGATCAGAAACACACTGCGCCGGGACGCTTCAACCAGCAGGTGGCGCCAGACAGGACCTCAGCCCCCAGGAGGGGGGCGAGGCCGCGGGGGGGGCGAGGCCGCGGGGGGGGCGAAGCCGCGGGGGAGCGAGGCCGCGAGGCAGCGAGGGAGTGAGGACCCAGCCTCAACACACCTGGACTCTCTCACCTGCTGGCAACACCAGCCTGTAAATGAATGGACTTAACAACGGTCTGCTTGTATAAAGGTTATTTATTATGTGAATCATGTGTGTTCTACAGAATCTTAATGTCACCGCAACACAGATCCCAGGCAGGGAGACAGACAGACCAGGTGTGTGTGTGAGGCGCAGGTGTGTGCGTGTGTGTGTGAGGGGCAGGTGTGTGCGTGTGTGTGTGAGGGGCAGGTGAGCCAGGCCTTAGGAGGCGGTCCATGCTGCAGCGTTCCTGAACATGCGCATCCAGGGGGAGGGGGTGAGGGAGGCCCGCAGCCCCCGGGGGGCCCAGGGCCACTGCCAGCCCAGTGTGCAGCGCTCCGGGTGGGGCATCATGGCCAGGTGGCGGCCGTCCTTGGAGCTCAGCCCGGCCACGCCCTCCGGGGAGCCGTTGGGGTTCAGGGGGTACTCCTCCGTGGGGAGGCCCTGGTCGTCTAGGTAACGCAGGGGCGCCAGGGAGCCGGAGAGGAGGCGGTCCTGGGCCCGGCAGGAACGGAACTGGATCTGACCTGGAGGACAGGAGGAGGGTTAGGGTCTGTAGAGGTGTGTGTGTGTGTGCGTAGAGGTGTGTGTGCGTAGAGGTGTGTAAGGGTGTGTGTGTAGAGGTGTGTGTGCGTAGAGGTGTGTAAGGGTGTGTGCGTAGAGGTGTGTGTGCGTAGAGGTGTGTAAGGGTGTGTGCGTAGAGGTGTGTGTGCGTAGAGGTGTGTAAGGGTGTGTGCGTAGAGGTGTGTGTGCGTAGAGGTGTGTGTGCGTAGAGGTGTGTAAGGGTGTAGAGGTGTGTAAGGGTGTAGAGGTGTGTAAGGGTGTGTGTGTATAGAGGTGTGTAAGGGTGTAGAGGTGTGTAAGGGTGTGTGTGTATAGAGGTGTGTAAGGGTGTGTGTGTAGAGGTGTGTGTGCGTAGAGGTGTGTGTAGCTGGTCCTACCCTCTCCATGGGCGACCCACACCCCCAGCGCTGAGCCCTCCATGCCCCTCAGCCAGACACAGGGGGAGGCCTGGACACCCACACTCACAAACCTGGACTCAAACCTGCCGGACAGGTTAGGACCCAGCACCACCTCAGGGTCTGCACACACACAGAGAGACACACACACACTTAGGGTAACAGTAATCATAGAGTACAGACACTTCCCCTCTCTTACCCCCCCTCCTCCCCTCTCTTACCCCCCCTCCTCCCCTCTCTTACCCCCCCTCCTCCCCTCTCTTACCTCCCCCCTCCTCCCCTCTCTTACCCCCCCCTCCTCCCCTCTCTTACCTCCCCCCTCCTCCCCCTCTCCCACCCAGCCCATCAGGGCTAGGAGCTGGCATCCATTGCACACGCCCAGACTCAGCGTGTCGTCACGGCGACGAAAGCGCTCGAACTCCGTCCTGGCGTTGTTGTTGTACATCACAGTAGCAGCCCAGCCTGGGCGAGAGACATAGACACAGCACGTGTGAGCATCGGAGAGAGTTTGTGTGTATGTGTCTATCTTCTGTGTGTGTGTGTGTGTACCTTTGGCTGAGCCCAGCACATCGGCGTAGCTGAATCCTCCTACAAACACGAGCACCTTGAAGAGCTGCAGCCCGAACCCAAAACCCAGGTCCTGCATGGTGACGTCCCACACCTACGCACGCACACACACGCACGCACACACACACACGGTGAGCGTGCAAGTTGAACACACAATTGTTGTTCATTTTGTGTCTGTGAGTGTGTTGACCTCAAAGCCAGCCATGTGGAGAGACACGGCCATCTCCCTGTCCCCGTTGCTGCCCTCCTCCCTCACCACAGCCACGCGAGGCTGTCCTGAACACACACACACACACACAGTTAAACATGAGGGTTCCATCAGCGAGTTCTGATAAGTTGGGGTCAGTAGCCTGTGTTGACCCCTCTCACCCTGGATGACAGCAGGGATCTCGGCGGGGTCAAAGGTCAGGTGGAAGTAGGGCTGCGTCCTGCTCCCTAGCCCCGCCTCTTCCTGTGACACGCACGCTGGCTCTGCCTGGAGACGCTCTAGCTGGAAGCTGGTGCTTTCCCACAATGCCCTGAGGCTGGGCAGGGACTCACACAGCACTTCCTGTCCGTCCACACAAACTCTGACCTGAAGAAGAAGAGTTGATGATGAGGCTGTCTGTGTCTGTGTGTGGATGTGTGTGGTTAGGTTTAGGTGTCTGTGTCTGGATGTGTGTGGTTAGGTTTAGGTGTCTGTGTCTGTGTGTGGATGTGTGTGGTTAGGTTTAGGTGACTGTGTGTGTGTGTGTGTGTGTGGGATGTGCCTCACCTTGGCCTCTGGGCCCAGCCCCACACAGCATCCTATGCTGTGGCAGGTGAGCCCAGCCTGGAGGTACCTCTGCTTCACTTCCTGCTCCTGCCCCCTGCACACCTCCAGGACCAGACCCAGCTCCTCACTGAACAGCAGCTCCAGCACTGAGGGGGAAAACAGCTTCTAGTGACACTAGAAAACCAACCAAGTCTGTTCACTTCTACAACCTGGAGCTTCCTGAGATTCTTCCACAAAGAAGGGAAGAATAAAATGCACAATAATAATATTATTGTTATTGATCTGCTCACCTCCCGCCCCTCCAGACACCAGGTCCACCTCTATCCCACGATTCCCTGCAAACGCCATCTCCAGCAGACAGGAAATGAGGCCTCCATCGCTGATGTCATGTCCTGCACTCAGCAGGCGGTCTGCAGCACAAACACAGCTGTTATAATATACACCAATCACATTCACCTGGGTGGTGATTGGCCAGTGTAGCAGGTGGGTGGTGGGGGGTGTGGGTGGAGGAGGGTGTGGGTGGTGCGTGTACCCACCCTGCAGGAGGGTCTGGGTGGTGTTGAAGCAGGCTTGCAGAAGCAGGGGCTGGTCGAGGTCAGGGGTCGTGTCTCCCAGCTGGCCGTAACACTGAGCCA
The DNA here is from genome assembly GCF_963692335.1 of Osmerus eperlanus. Classification (NCBI taxonomy): domain Eukaryota; kingdom Metazoa; phylum Chordata; class Actinopteri; order Osmeriformes; family Osmeridae; genus Osmerus; species Osmerus eperlanus. The sequence continues at coordinate 10,555,762 of NC_085043.1, forward strand.
GAGCAGAACCACCCAGACGCTGCTGCCCTGGGCTGACTGGGACCCACAGCAGCACGCCTGCACACACACACGGAGACACAGATATATATTGACACGAGAGAGAGAGAGAGAGAGAGAGAGAGAGAGAGAGAGAGAGAGAGAGAGAGAGAGAGAGAGAGAGAGAGAGAGAGTGTGAAATGCAGTGTTAACTGTATGTGTGTGAATGGTTTGTTTATGTGTGTGTGTACCTTGGCCGTCAGGGTCTTCCAGGTCGGGGGTCACGGTGGCTGTGATGTCAGGACACACAGCGTACGCTGAGATGACCAGAGACCCTGGAACACACACCCAGGACATGGATATACCACACACACACAGGACATGGATATACCACACACACACACACAGGACATGGATATACCACACACACACACAGGACATGGATATACCACACACACACACACACCCAGGACATGGATATACCACACACACACACACACAGGACATGGATATACCACACACACACACACACAGGACATGGATATACCACACACACACACACACAGGACATGAATATACCACACACACACACACACACACAGGACATGAATATACCACACACACACACACACAGGACATGGATATACCACACACACACACACACAGGACATGGATATACCACACACACACACAGGACATGGATATACCACACACACACACACAGGACATGGATATACCACACACACACACACACAGGACATGGATATACCACACACACACACACACACACAGGACATGGATATACCACACACACACACACACAGGACATGAATATACCACACACACACACACACAGGACATGAATATACCACACACACACACACACTCCCTCGTACCTGGAGCTTTGACGGTCTCCGTGCCGACCCTGGCGGCCATGCTGAGGGAGTCCTTCCCGCCGTCCACGGCGACGCCCAGCTGACCCATGACCTCACACATGGCCTGACACGCCTCCCACAGACACGCCCCCTCCCCTGGGAGCTTAGCCGCCCACATCCAGTTACCACTGCACTTCACGTCCTACACACACACACACATCCAGTTACCACTGCACTTCACGTCCTACACACACATCCAGTTACCACTGCACTTCACGTCCTACACACACATCCAGTTACCACTGCACTTCACGTCCTACACACACACACACATCCAGTTACCACTGCACTTCACGTCCTACACACACACACACATCCAGTTACCACTGCACTTCACATCCTACACACACACACACACATCCAGTTACCACTGCACTTCACGTCCTACACACACACACACACACACACATCCAGTTACCACTGCACTTCACGTCCTACACACACACACACACACACACACACACACACACACACACATCCAGTTACCACTGCACTTCACGTCCTACACACACACACACACACATCCAGTTACCACTGCACTTCACGTCCTACACACACACACACACACCCCCAGGTACCTTCAGGTCTGTGACTCTAGCGAAAACCAGATTAGTCAGCGCCTCCCCCACCGCCATGCGAGCTCCCGCCCCTGGAGAAACCAGGCCCTTGATTGGCTGCTCGCCGATGGCGGTTGCCGCCCCCTGCAGGCTGAACGGAGACAGAGCCACGACGGCCACGTCAGCCAATGGGGTGTGGAGAGGACCCACGCACTGTTGCTGGGCAACCAGGCCCGTCACCGAGCGATCCACCTGACGACCGACAGAGTAAAAAATGTCAACCTTTTGAAACTTCCCTTCAAAAATATTTTCCAAATTTTTTTAGCAACTTTTTAGCAACTTTTTACTTTTGAGGGTTTGTACTGTACTTAAGAAAACAAACTATTTATACTTTATTACTTCCCATCTCTGCCACACACAAACGCATAAAATACACACCCTCAAACACACAGTCTCACCCAAACCCCCCCCTACCTTGTTGGTGAGGTAGCGCTTGGAGGCGACAGCAGGCAGGCGGAGTACCCTCTCCAGGGCCCGTCTGACCGTCAGGCCTGCAGGCAGCTGCAGGGCCTGCAGGGCGGCGCCCACGCGCTCGACATCAAACTGCTTCTGGGGCATCTTCCCCAGGACCCAGTCCAGCTGCAGGTCTACGGGACAGCGCCCCCCGCTGGCCTGCTCCACACCACCACCCACATCATCCACCAGCACCATCTGCAGGAAGGCGCACACACACACACACACACACACACAGGATAAGGATGAGAGTGAGGATAAGAGTGAAGGACAAGAGGGATGAGGGAGAGGATGAGGGCATGGATGAGGCCTACCTTGCCGTCTCCAGTGATGTGTCCTACGAAGTCGACAGGACACTTCTCCCTGCGGCAGGCTCGCTCCAGGAAGGAGCGGTCGGCCGGGCGCAGCAGCAGGGCATTGCTCTCCTGATACTCCGCCCCCCACAGCTCCAACACACTCAGGGTGGGGTCTCCTCTCTGACACACACACACACACACACCATGAGCCTTCAGGGCAGGCCAGAGAGAGGTCGTTGTGCCAGAACGCGTCCGTGGGGTTCACAGGTGAGAGAGGAGCATTGTGGGAGCTTCACCTTGAACCTGCTGGAGTAGATGATCGCTCCTGCTGGATCACTCAACTCCTTCAGGACGTTACCTGAACACAAGACACACACACCTCAGCTACACACATCTCAGTTACACACACACACACATCAGCCATAACTCAACTACTTGACAGGTACATATACACGTATACACTAGCCCCTCCCCCATCCTACCGTTGCCCCCGGCGCCCTGGTCATGGATGCTGCAGATGGGGTTCCCGCTCCCCCTCTCCAGACACGCCCTCACAGCTCTGTTCATCTTCTGCTCCATCTCTGCATCTCCCCGCTGCACCGCTCCCAGGTCCCTGGAGCTGGAGTTATCCCCCTGCACCTACACACACACACACACACACACACACACACACACACACACACACACACACACACACACACACACACACACACACACACACACACGTAGGCGCTCACATGCCACATTTATTAGCATCAGTGACTGACTGATAAGTAAGTGTAAGTGTGTGTACCTGTATGGAGGGTGGTGTGTGTGTACCTGTATGGAGGGTGGTGTGTGTGTACCTGTATGGAGGGTGGTGTGTGTGTACCTGTATGGAGGGTGGTGTGTGTGTGTACCTGTATGGAGGGTGGTGTGTGTGTACCTGTATGGAGGGTGGTGTGTGTGTACCTGTATGGAGGGTGGTGTGTGTGTGTACCTGTATGGAGGGTGGTGTGTGTGTGTACCTGTATGGAGGGTGGTGTGTGTGTACCTGTATGGAAGACGCCGCCCCTCCTCCCACTCCGATACGGTAAACAGGACCGCCGAGCTTCACCACCTCCATACCTGAGCACAACGCTAGCATGAGTTAGCACACCCTCTCCTATCTACACACACCCTCTTCTATATACACACACACCCTCTCTCTCCTCGTACCCTTCTCAGGCTCCTCCTTCTTCACATGAGCGTCTTCGATGGCGCCCAGTCCGCCGCTGAACATGATTGGTTTAATCCACTCTCGCCGCTCCCCATTGGCCAACCGCATGCCAAACGACCGTGCAAAGCCTGGACACAGATAAAGAGACTTAAGACTGCTAGGACCTGACTGGTGTGTTGTTATCTACCTGCAAGGACCTCACTGGTGTGTTGTTATCTACCTGCTAGGACCTGACTGGTGTGTTGTTATCTACCTGCTAGGACCTGACTGGTGTGTTGTTATCTACCTGCTAGGACCTGACTGGTGTGTTGTTATCTACCTGCTAGGACCTGACTGGTGTGTTGTTATCTACCTGCTAGGACCTGACTGGTGTGTTGTTATCTACCTGCTAGGACCTGACTGGTGTGTTGTTATCTACCTGCTAGGACCTGACTGGTGTGTTGTTATCTACCTGCTAGGACCTGACTGGTGTGTTGTTATCTACCTGCTAGGACCTGACTGGTGTGTTGTTATCTACCTGCTAGGACCTGACTGGTGTGTTGTTATCTACCTGCTAGGACCTGACTGGTGTGTTGTTATCTACCTGCTAGGACCTGACTGGTGTGTTGTTATCTACCTGCTAGGACCTGACTGGTGTGTTGTTATCTACCTGCTAGGACCGGCTCTCCAAACTTGTTCCCGTAGTCGGAGGCCCCGTTGCTGGCCTCGATGGCCACCTGCAGGGGGGGTGCGAAGCTGGAGGGGTACTCCTCCTCCCCCTCCCAGGGGAGACTGTAGCCTGGGGGAGGGGGAGGGGCTTAACACACAACACTATAGTGATGGACTTGACTGACAGACACATGAACTCAGGTGACCTCACCAGGTATGTGCAGGTTGCCATAGCAGTATCCGGCTGTTCCAGCGATGACGTGCCCCCCCCTGCCAGCGCTCTGCACGTCCCGGATCCTCCCCCCCGTCCCCGTGGTCGCTCCGCTGAACGGGGCCACGCCTGAGGGGTAACCACGGTTACTCTGCGTCTACCACAATCTGCTGTGTGTGTATGTGTGTGTGTGTGTGTGTACCGGTAGGGAAGTTGTGCGTCTCTGCGGTGAAGATCACATGTCTGGTGGAGCCCCTGGTCTCGTAGCTGCTGGCTTCAGAGGGATCTCTGGGATACACACACTCTACCTGCACCCCTGTGATCCCACTACACACACACACACCAGAGCTACAGTAATACATCATATCAACTGCAAAAAAAACATAATTATATTAATGTAACCTTACCCTGGTTGTAACCTGGGTTACAATATTGACTCAACTCCATAGAGACGGTAAGAACCTTACCTGCTGTTGTCACAGAACTTGATGATGTTGTTCTGGTTGCTATGGAGCTGCGTATTCATGATGCAGCTGAACAGGGTTCCCTCCTGCTCCTGCCCGTCAATCACCATGCGCCCGCGGAAGAACCAATGACGGCTGTGTTCACTGAGGGGGGCGGGACGAAGAGGAAATTAACTCCAACAAACCTGCAGGCCTGCTGTCTCACACACACACACACACACACACTGTCTCACACACACACACACACACCGTCTCACACACACACACACACCTGTTGGACTGAGCCAGGTCGAAACACTCCACGCTGGTGGGGTTCCTGCTGAGGCTGTGGAACAGAGAGGTATAGTAGTCCAGGTCCCAGGAGTCAAACGCCAGGCCTGCACACACACACACACACACACACACACACACACACACACACACACACACACACACACACACACACACACACACACACACACACACACACACACACACACACACACACACACACACACACACACACACACACACACACACACACACACACACACACACACACACAGTGTAATTAAGAGGCAGAAGACACACATGATGCTGAAGTAACACGTGACCAGACACCAGGCCAGTCCTGTGACTGGAAGCATCTCAGCAATTATGTTACTTACATATCATGTGACCAGTCTGTTCCCCCTCACCCCTCAGCCCCTCCTCCCCCCCCCCCCCCCTCCACCCAGGACAGACAGAAGATACTCACCTAAGGAAGCAGGACTACAACAGAGACCACAGAGACAGGGATGAAAAGGGAGAGATAGAGAGAGAGTGAAACTGGAGGGCTGTAGTTAGTGTCAGGACAGACTAGATGAGGAACCGTCAGACAGGACCGCAGAACACGTCTGTTTAATACTCGGCAGAATCAAGAGCTTGATGAGTTTAGCTGTGTGTAAGTCTCAAACATGGAGGTTTACAGTTTTGGAGATCATGTAGTCCTCTCACCAAGCTCCTCGTTCACCGTCTCCAAGGCAACACGACCCTTCCCTAGGATGTCGACCTCAAACACCTCCTGGGGTCTGGTTTCCACGGCGAATGAGGTTATGGGATGTGGGTAGATGCACTCCGTCATGCTGTCGTACAGAATACCCAGGATCTTCTCCACGGCCTCTTCCAGAAGGTTCTCCCTGGGTTCTGGAGGGTTCTCCCTGGGTGGTTCTGGAGGGTTCTCCCTGGGTGGTTCTGGAGGGTTCTCCCTGGGTGGTTCTGGAGGGTTCTCCCTGGGTGTTTCTGGAGGGTTCTTCCTGGGTGTTTCTGGAGGGTCCCGTGCGAGTGTGAACAGCAGGCGGCGGGAGAGCTCCACCCTGGACACAGCACTCAGGCCGGCGCTCCGACAGATGGACACGGCGTTGGTGGACCACGCAGTGGAGAAGTTCAGCCTGATGGGAGTCCAGCCATCAGTCTGGGGCTGTAGACTGGATGCGTGTGTGTGTGCGTGTAGACTGGATGCGTGTGTGTGTGCGTGTAGACTGGATGCGTGTGTGTGTGCGTGTAGACTGGATGCGTGTGTGTGTGCGTGTAGACTGGATGCGTGTGTGTGTGCGTGTAGACTGGATGCGTGTGTGTGTGCGTGTAGACTGGATGCGTGTGTGTGTGCGTGTAAACTGGATGCGTGTGTGTGTGCGTGTAGACTGGATGCGTGTGTGTGTGCGTGTAGACTGGATGCGTGTGTGTGTGCGTGTAGACTGGATGCGTGTGTGTGTGCGTGTAGACTGGATGCGTGTGTGTGTGCGTGTAGACTGGATGCGTGTGTGTGTGCGTGTAGACTGGATGCGTGTGTGTGTGCGTGTAGACTGGATGCGTGTGTGTGTGCGTGTAGACTGGATGCGTGTGTGTGTGCGTGTAGACTGGATGCGTGTGTGTGTGCGTGTAGACTGGATGCGTGTGTGTGTGCGTGTAGACTGGATGCGTGTGTGTGTGCGTGTAGACTGGATGCGTGTGTGTGTGCGTGTAGACTGGATGCGTGTGTGTGTGCGTGTAGACTGGATGCGTGTGTGTGATAGATACCTGGGTCCAATTTCGACCAGCCTCCCTCCTCGGCCCCCCACCAGGTGAGGCTGGTCAGACAGCTGTTCTGTCTGCAGGGGGGGGCGGAACAGCCACTGCAGCACCTCCCTCTGCTCTGGAGACGGGTCCCCTGGCCCTGGGGGGAGGAGAGGAGGGGATGACTCCCTCAGGGTGGGCACGACCATCTCCTCAACTCCTGTCACCTCCACACTTCTCCTCCCTCTCTCCTATTCCCCTCTCCTCTAATCTCTCTCTTCCCCTCTCCCCCCTCCCCTTGTCCTCTCCTCCCCTCTCCCCCCTCCCCTCCTTACCCGTCAGCTCCACGTTGTAACACAGCTCCATGATGATTGACAGGTCAGGATGCTGAAGGGCTGCCTGCCGTAAGACCCGCCCCCTCTCCAGCTCCTTCCTGTAGAACCTCACTACAACCATGACTGGGAGGAGAGACAGGAGGAGAGACAAGAGGAGAGACAGGAGGAGAGACAATAGGAGAGACAGGAGGAGAGACAGGAGGAGAGACAGGAGGAGAGAGATAGGGGGGGGGGGGGGGTAGACAGTGAAGGAGAGGACATGTAGTTGATCAGTAAAATAGAGTTATAAGAACCAGCCTGTGTTCGACCTCTCACCCTGGTAAAGGTCAGGGGTCAGGAGCTTGCAAAAGCTGATTGACACAACTACTACAACATCCTTGTCTGCTCATCAGTGTGGCACTGTGCTCCTACAGAACAGTAACCTGGCCCTAGCCTATATCAATAACATACCTGCACTCTACTACGCAATACCGTACGTTAGAATAACTGAGGTGAAATGACTTGCAGTGCGCTTGGTAAATACAGCTCCGTCAACGAGTCTGATCCTTGATTTACTCTGTACTTTACTGTGCTTCCTATATGCACTGTTTTTATGGATTCATTGGACTATTTGTTCGATAAAGGCGTCTGCTAAATTCAGATACAAAGTAATGTTGCGTAAACGGCTGGCAGAACGAGTCCAGTTTTAACCTGCGCGATCACAGGTCACATCAGGTCACCACGTAACTTCTACAAGACTCAAAAGTTTCTCACACACTGTGAATCTTGATTATGAACAAGCTGTATCACAAGGCACATACACACACTAGCATCTAGCACTAGGAGCTTCTAAATACATCACGCGTGCTAGTTAAAACTTGATTAGGTTTCGGGTTGCTGATAAGATTAGGCTACTTGATGTTGAAACGGTGCGATGCTTCATCTGGGATAGACAAGCAGAAACACACTTTCCACACGAACGACACAGACGGACATTCCTAAAGGATTTTATGCAAAAGCAAGCATGATACATTATACAGCAGCGCTGCAGCAGCCAGTAAGATGTCCAAGTTAATCATGTTAATCAGTTGCTAACTTCGCTAACTACGATATTAGCCAAGCTAGCTTGTAACAGTATATTTTAGCCACTTACGGTTGCAACTGAAAAGATTCCTAACGGCACGTTCAGCTAAGAAGCTTACCTTTATCTGGACAACGCAGGAGACGAATGAAGCTGGTGGATAGAAACTTTCTCGCTCCAGTGTGACCACCGACCGAATGAGACAGTGAAACAAACCCCCCACGTGTCTGTGGACGGCGTCTGAGCCACCAACGCGCACGCGCAGCGTTCGATCTGGTGATTTGATTTAAGTTGATGGCATCTTCTTCAGCTTTATATTCGCCGCTCACATTTCACATTTTTAACAAACCTACGTTTTAGTAGCTTTAATCAACTTGACTACCTGAACAGGTATTCTTCATGGGTTGCTCTTAATGGACAACTGACTTAAGTTGTCAGAAACACTTCCGTTGATCATTAATAAACCAAGCCAAGACACAGAACCAGATATCGCAGACCGGTGTTGTACCGAAATCGGTGACCTATAGAAAAACTGTGACCAGTTCTAACGGCGGGAGAGGAGCGGACAGACAAACAGAGACGTAAAGGTGCGCAGTCTTAGATATATTTAATAAATTAAAACAAGTACAAAAAAGAAACAATGTACATTTTTACCCCCCCCCCCCCACCTCCAGCAGCTGGCCACAAGGTGCTCATCAGCTCCAGATACAGGCAGTGTCACACACTCACAGTATGTACTAACCCCCCCAAACACACACACACACACACACACCAAGCTACATGTCTGCAGGTCCTGGGAACAAAGTAGATGGAGATGATGGTGATGAAGAGGAGACAGATTCTACCAGCCCCCGAGGTGAAACATTCTGCTACGCTTCCTGTCCAGTGGGGAGGAGCTGCTCTTTCAGGGTGGCCCGAGTCAGGGGGGCCCGAGTCAGGGTGGCCGAGTTAGGGGGGCCAAGTCAGGGGGGCCCAGTCAGGGGGGGTTTGGACTAAGTGACACTGCACAATTCAGTAGGTCCAACATTAGTGCACTCAACAAGGGATGAAGAGGGAACTGTCCTCACAGACACACACACTCACACACACTCAAACACACACACATGCATACACACGCACACTCACACACACTCAAACACACACGCACACACACACACACAAACACATGCATTTGCACAGGCACAAAAAAGTTCTGTATAATGACTGTTCATACACACAACATGATTAGTAAGTTTGCACAATAACAGTGATGGTGCTGTTTACAGTTAGGGCACCTAGTGTGTGTGAGTGTGTGTGTGTCGCTCTACTTTAGTTTGGTGGGTTAACCAGTAACTCCCTCATCCCCACGAAGGCAAATATCAAAACGTAAAAAAAAGACTAATTCACAGAACGTTCCACAATAACTGGGCGGGGCCTGGAGCAGGGGGCGGGGCCTGGAGGGGGAGGGCCAGGAGAGAAGGGGGAGGGGCCGTGAGGATGCCAGGTGAATATGCGTCTTCAGAACCTCCATCTCCTCTCTCTTCTCCTCTCTTAGCTCCCCACGCTTCAATAGGATATATATATGTAGACATATGTGTTTATATATATATATATATTTCTGTTATGTTTCCGTTTGGAAAGAATAAACGAGGGGTCAGCTAGCTGTGGAGACAGAAGCAGGTACAACACCCACACAGGAAGACAGGAACAGGAGAGAGGTATTAACAGAGAGCATGCTGGGAGTCGCAGTCCTGGAAAGAGGCTCTCCACTACAGGGAATAGACTACAACGGTGAAAGAGAGAGAGAAAGAGAGAGAGCGATAGAGAGAGAAAGAGAGATAGAGAGAAAGCACAGCCTTCCTCAGGTTTTTTAACTGACAGCTTCTCCTCCAATGGGAGGCTAGGGGTATGATCCTATCTAGCCAATAGCAGGAAATAGCTTGTTTCAGATCGTCCAATGACAACTCCAGTGTTGGCGCTCGTGGAAACAGTAGTGCTGGAGGCTGTGGCTGATTGGCTGTGAGCATGTAGGGGTTATGGCAGGGTCAGGGGTCAGTACTCGGCTGCGTATTCTGTCCCATGCAGACCTCTGCACACCAGCGTGAACTCCTTCACTATGTCCTTCACTCTCCTTTTGTTCACTCGCTCTCTGCAGGAGGAAGGGAGAGGGAGGGAGGGAGAGAGGGGGAGGGAGAGGGAGAGGGAGGGAGGGAGAGAGGGGGAGGGAGAGGGAGAGAGGGGGAGGGAGGGAGAGAGGGGGAGGGAGAGAGGGAGAGGGAGGGAGAGAGGGGGAGGGAGAGGGAGAGGGAGGGAGAGGGAGGGAGAGAGGGAGGGAGAGAGGGGGAGAGGGAGAGAGGGGGAGAGGGGGGGGGAGAGGGGGAGGGAGGAGACGTTGCTTAGAGACAGACAAACGTATGTTACCGGAGTATCTGCTGTGTGAAGGTGTGAGAAGGTGTGTGAGGGTGTGTGAGAAGGTGTGAGAAGGTGTGTGAAGGTGTGTGAGGGTGTGTGAGGGTGTGAGAAGGTGTGAGAAGGTGTGTGAAGGTGTGTGAGGGTGTGTGAGGGTGTGAGAAGGTGTGTGAGGGTGTGTGAAGGTGTGTGAGGGTGTGTGAGGGTGTGTGAGGGTGTGTAAAGGTGTGTGAGGGTGTGTGAAGGTGTGTGAGGGTGTGTGAGGGTGTGTGAGGGTGTGTGAAGGTGTGAGGGTGTGTGAGGGTGTGTGAAGGTGTGTGAAGGTGTGAGGGGGTGTGTGAAGGTGTGAGGGTGTGTGAGGGTGTGAGGGTGTGTGAGGGTGTGTGAGGGTGTGTGAGGGTGTGTGAAGGTGTGAGGGTGTGTGTGTTACCTGAGTATCTGCTGTGTGAAGGTGTCTTTCTGCTCGCAGGTGAGGCGTGTAGAGGGGAAGCCGGGTGCCTGCAGTACCTCCTTCAGCCACACGGTGAGCAGAGAGAAGCAGTGCTTGTTCAGGGAGAACAGCACCTCCGCAAACTGGTCCATCAAACCCCGGGAAGACCCGCCTCCTATACCCTGGGAGGGGGAGGGTACACACACACACACACACATAGATCTACTCATCCGCCTCCTATACCCTGGGAGGGGGTAGATCCATGTGTGTATATGTGTGTATATATATATATGTGTGTGTGTGTGCTCTCACCTCCAGCAAGGCCTGCACCAGCAGCTTCCCCTGCACCTGCACCACCCTGGCCACCGGGGGCACATCTGAGCAGCGAGCCAGGAACTCAGTCTGAACACACACACACACACACACACATCACACATACAGAGACAAACACACCCTCAACATGACCTCACAGCAGGAAGAATGTTAATGCCAGTGGTTCTCAACCCTGATATGTCCCTGCTCCAACACACCTGATTCAAATGAATGGGTCGTTATCTAGTTATGCAGAAGCCTGCTAACGACCATTCATTTGAATCAGGTGTGTGAAACATCTAAAACTTGCAGGACAGGGGGTACTTGAAGACCAGGGTTGAGAACCACTGGTTTATGCCATATTCTTAGTGTGTGTAAGTGTGTGTGTGAGAGTGTGTGTGTGAGTGTGTGTGTGTGTTTGAACTCACAAAGAACAGGCATGTAGACTTTACAGTCGGAGCCTCAGGGAACTTGAGAGACAGAACTCCTGTGGAGAGAGAGAGAGATCAGGACCACCACCAGGGGGCGTGTGTGGAGGTGTGTGTGTGTAGACCACCACCAGGGGGCGTGTGTGGAGGTGTGTGTGGAGGTGTGTGTGTGTAGACCACCACCAGGGGGCGTGTGTGGAGGTGTGTGTGTAGACCACCACCAGGGGGCGTGTGTGGAGGTGTGTGTGTAGACCACCACCAGGGGGCGTGTGTGGAGGTGTGTGTGTGTAGACCACCACCAGGGGGCGTGTGTGGAGGTGTGTGTGTGTAGACCACCACCAGGGGGCGTGTGTGGAGGTGTGTGTGTAGACCACCACCAGGGGGCGTGTGTGGAGGTGTGTGTGTAGACCACCACCAGGGGGCGTGTGTGGAGGTGTGTGTGTGTAGACCACCACCAGGGGGCGTGTGTGGAGGTGTGTGTGTGTAGACCACCACCAGGGGGCGTGTGTTTGTGTGTGTGTAGACCACCACCAGGGGGCGTGTGTGGAGGTGTGTGTGTAGACCACCACCAGGGGGCGTGTGTTTGTGTGTGTGTAGACCACCACCAGGGGGCGTGTGTGTGTGTGTGTGTAGACCACCACCAGGGGGCGTGTGTGGAGGTGTTTGTGTGTAGACCACCACCAGGGGGCGTGTGTTTGTGTGTGTGTAGACCACCACCAGGGGGCGTGTGTGTGTGTGTGTGTAGACCACCACCAGGGGGCGTGTGTGTGTGTGTGTGTAGACCACCACCAGGGGGCGTGTGTGTGTGTGTGTGTAGACCACCACCAGGGGGCGTGTGTTTGTGTGTGTGTAGACCACCACCAGGGGGCGTGTGTTTGTGTGTGTGTAGACCACCACCAGGGGGCGTGTGTGTGTGTGTGTGTAGACCACCACCAGGGGGCGTGTGTGGAGGTGTGTGTGTGTAGACCACCACCAGGGGGCGTGTGTGGAGGTGTGTGTGTGTAGACCACCACCAGGGGGCGTGTGTTTGTGTGTGTGTAGACCACCACCAGGGGGCGTGTGTGGAGGTGTGTGTGTGTAGACCACCACCAGGGGGCGTGTGTGGAGGTGTGTGTGTGTAGACCACCACCAGGGGGCGTGTGTTTGTGTGTGTGTAGACCACCACCAGGGGGCGTGTGTGGAGGTGTTTGTGTGTAGACCACCACCAGGGGGCGTGTGTGGAGGTGTGTGTGTGTAGACCACCACCAGGGGGCGTGTGTGGAGGTGTGTGTGTGTAGACCACCACCAGGGGGCGTGTGTGGAGGTGTGTGTGTGTAGACCACCACCAGGGGGCGTGTGTTTGTGTGTGTGTAGACCACCACCAGGGGGCGTGTGTGGAGGTGTGTGTGTGTAGACCACCACCAGGGGGCGTGTGTGGAGGTGTGTGTGTGTAGACCACCACCAGGGGGCGTGTGTGGAGGTGTGTGTGTGTAGACCACCACCAGGGGGCGTGTGTGGAGGTGTGTGTGTGTAGACCACCACCAGGGGGCGTGTGTGGAGGTGTGTGTGTGTAGACCACCACCAGGGGGCGTGTGTTTGTGTGTGTGTAGACCACCACCAGGGGGCGTGTGTGGAGGTGTGTGTGTGTAGACCACCACCAGGGGGCGTGTGTGGAGGTGTGTGTGTGTAGACCACCACCAGGGGGCGTGTGTGGAGGTGTGTGTGTGTAGACCACCACCAGGGGGCGTGTGTGTGTGTGTGTGTAGACCACCACCAGGGGGCGTGTGTGTGTGTGTGTGTAGACCACCACCAGGGGGCGTGTGTGGAGGTGTGTGTGTGTAGACCACCACCAGGGGGCGTGTGTGTGTGTGTGTGTAGACCACCACCAGGGGGCGTGTGTGGAGGCGTGTGTGTGTAGACCACCACCAGGGGGCGTGTGTGTGTGTGTGTGTAGACCACCACCAGGGGGCGTGTGTGTGTGTGTGTGTAGACCACCACCAGGGGGCGTGTGTGGAGGCGTGTGTGTGTGTGAAGGCGTGTGTGGAGGTGTGTGTGGAGGCGTGTGTGGAGGCGTGTGTGGAGGTGTGTGTGGAGGTGTGTGTGGAGGTGTGTGGAGGTGTGTGTGGAGGTGTGTGTGGAGGTGTGTGTGGAGGTGTGTGTGTGTGTGGAGGTGTGTGTGGAGGTGTGTGTGGAGGCGTGTGTGGAGGTGTGTGTGGAGGCGTGTGTGGAGGTGTGTGTGGAGGCGTGTGTGGAGGCGTGTGTGGAGGCGTGTGTGGAGGCGTGTGGAGGCGTGTGTGGTGTGTGTGGAGGTGTGTGTGGAGGTGTGTGTGTGTGTGGAGGCGTGTGTGGTGTGTGTGGAGGTGTGTGTGGAGGTGTGTGTGGAGGTGTGTGTGGAGGGTGTGTGTGTGGAGGCTGTGTGTGTGGAGGGTGTGTGTGTGTGGAGGTGTGTGTGGAGGTGTGTGTGGAGGCGTGTGTGTGTGTGGAGGTGTGTGTGGAGGTGTGTGTGGAGGCTGTGTGTGTGGAGGCTGTGTGTGTGGAGGGTGTGTGTGTGTGGAGATGTGTGTGGAGGTGTGTGTGGAGGCGTGTGTGGAGGTGTGTGTGGAGGTGTGTGTGGAGGTGTGTGTGGAGGTGTGTGTGTGGAGGCTGTGTGTGTGGAGGCTGTGTGTGTGGAGGGTGTCTGTGTGTGGAGGTGTGTGTGGAGGGTGTGTGTGTGGAGGGTGTGTGTGTGTGGAGGTGTGTGTGGAGGTGTGTGTGGAGGTGTGTGTGTGGAGGTGTGTGTGGAGGTGTGTGTGTGTGGAGGTGTGTGTGGAGGTGTGTGTGGAGGTGTGTGTGTGTGTGGAGGTGTGTGTGGAGGTGTGTGGGTGTGTGTGGAGGTGTGTGTGGAGGTGTGTGTGGAGGTGTGTGTGTGTGTGGAGGTGTGTGTGGAGGTGTGTGTGGAGGTGTGTGTGTGTGTGATGTGTGTGGAGGGTTGTGTGGAGGTGTGTGTGGAGGTGTGTGTGTGGGTGTGTGTGGAGGTGTGTGTGGAGGTGTGTGTGTGGTGTGTGTGGAGGTGTGTGTGGAGGTGTGTGTGGAGGTGTGTGTGGAGGTGTGTGTGGGTGGAGGTGTGTGTGGAGGTGTGTGTGTGTGGAGGTGTGTGTGGAGGTGTGGAGGTGTGTGTGTGTGGAGGTGTGTGTGTGTGGAGGTGTGTGTGTGTGGAGGTGTGTGTGGAGGTGTGTGTGGAGGTGTGTGTTTACTTACCACAGTGGAACACTGCTTTCACATCCAGACTCTCAGACAGGAACAGGTCTGGCTTCCTCTTCAAAGCCTAGAAAGAGAAAGAGACATGAAGGAGGAGTTATGGAGGCCTACCCCTGGTGTACACCCCCTAGCTCCTCCCCCTGGTGTACACCCCCTAGCTCCTCCCCCTGGTGTACACCCCCTAGCTCCTCCCCCTGGTGTACACCCCCTAGCTCCTCCCCCTGGTGTACACCCCCTAGCTCCTCCCCCTGGTGTACACCCCCTAGCTCCTCCCTCTGGTGTACACCCCCTAGCTCCTCCCCCTGGTGTACACTCCCTAGCTCCTCCCCCTGGTGTACACCCCCTAGCTCCTCCCTCTGGTGTACACCCCCTAGCTCCTCCCCCTGGTGTACACTCCCTAGCTCCTCCCCCTGGTGTACACCCCCTAGCTCCTACACCCCCTAGCTCCTCCCCCTGGTGTACACCCCCTAGCTCCTCCCCCCTACACCCCCTAGCTCCTCCCCCTACACCCTCTACCTCCCCCCTCAGGTGGGAGTCAGCTGTAACAGATCGGACCACCAGAATTCTACCCTGCTTCTCTGCCAACTACAACCCTATACATACATCCATACTCCCCAATGACAAACTTATCAGGTATAACAAAAATAATCAAACATTGAAAATTATTTCAAACTCAAGTGGAACTAAAGGCAATGATGGTTTTTAAAATGTTTGACATTGTACAGCTGTTCCCCTTTCTGTCTGTTCACCTGGTTGATTGGCTTGTGGATACAACAGAGGTCTGACCAACATGTACGGACAAATAGAATACAACTGATGCTACGAGAATGAACTCATTTAGGATGGAGGAGAGGAGAGAGGGTTAGAGGTCAAATCTATCCACAGATAGATAACAAAGGAAGAATGAGAAAGAACAAAATTAAAAAATTAAAAACAGGGCAGCCAATTCGTCTGAATTTATTAATTAATTCAATATTAATAAATTTTGTGAGGCTCTTGATTGGCTAAGGGTTTGGGTGACCTCAGAGAAGGGGCAGAGCTCAGGGATTGTAACCAAGGTAACCGTCTCTCTGATGGTCTGCTCCAGCCCCCCCCCCACGTCCCTAATGGTCTGCTCCAGCCCCCCCCCCACGTCCCTAATGGTCTGCTCCAGCCCCCCCCCACGTCCCTGATGGTCTGCTCCAGTCCCCCCCCCCCGCCTCTGATGGTCTGCTCCAGTCCCCCTCCCCCGCCCTCCCGGTCTCTCTGATGATCTGCTCCAGTCCCCCCCCCCTCACCCCCCCTCTCTGATGGTCTGCTCCAGCCCCCCCCCACGTCCCTGATGGTCTGCTCCAGCCCCCCCCCCCACGTCCCTGATGGTCTGCTCCAGCCCCCCCCCCACGTCCCTGATGGTCTGCTCCAGCCCCCCCCCCTCACCCCCCCGGTCTCTCTGATGGTCTGCTCCAGCCCCCCCCCCCCCCCCCACGTAGCTGATGGTCTGCTCCAGCCCCCCCGGTCTCTCTGATGGTCTGCTCCAGTCTCCCCCCCTCACCCCCCCTCTCTAATGGTCTGCTCCAGCCCCCCCGGTCTCTGTGATGGTCTGCTCCAGCCCCCCCCCTCACCCCCCTGTCTCTGTGATGGTCTACTCCAGCCCCCCCCGGTCTCTGTGATGGTCTGCTCCAGAGCCCAGCCAATACACAGGGTCGCCCTGAGACCCAGGAACAGAGATAGATAGGGACAGGACAATAGGAGAGACAGAGAGAGACAAAGAGAGAGAGAGAGAGAGAGACAGAAACCCAAAGTGAATGAAATAAGAAACCAAAAACACACCTGAGCTTGGAGTTGCATAAATGAATCAACAATATCAGGATGATCCCTGGGTCCTAAAATATAATAAAGATGAAACTTAAGAAATCATATGAATAATATACAAACAGCAACTTAACAGATTCAACAGTCATGTGGAAATAAAACAACAGAAAAGATCTCATTGAAATAATTTCACACGTGAGTAAGAGAGGAGGAGGAGGAGCCTGGGGGAAACCAAAGAGGAAGACGACAGCATGTTGGAGGAAAACAGAAACAAGAGAAAACAAACAACCTGGAGATGTGGGCGTGGCCCCCAGGACTAGCCCCGCCCCCCTAGACGATCCCCACCCCCACACTAGCCCCGCCCCCAGAACTAGCCCCAACCCCAGCATTATCCCCACCCCTCCAGGATCCAGCCCCACCCACTGGGTCTGTCCCCGCCCCAGATCTCACCCAGGTACTAGATCCAAACCCAGGTACTAGGCCTAGGGCTAGTCCCAGGTACTAGATCCAAACCCAGGTACTAGGCCTAGTCCTAGGTACTAGATCCAAACCCAGATACTAGGCCTAGGGCTAGTCCCAGGTACTAGATCCAAACCCAGATACTAGGCCTAGGGCTAGTCCCAGGTACTAGATCCAAACCCAGGTACTAGGCCTAGGGCTAGTCCCAGGTACTAGATCCAAACCCAGGTACTAGGCACCCACCCCATACGGTGAGTTGCCATAGCAACTACCACGGTTGGTGTCGGTCGTAGGAGAGGAACTACATAAAACCGACACCAACCTGCTCTGAAGACACCTGCTCAGAGAGAGAGTTAGCAGGGAGCCGGAGACAGGGGGGGAGGGAGGAGACAGGGAGAGGAGGGAGGAGACAGGGAGAGGAGGTAGGAGACAGGGAGAGGAGGTAGGACAGGGAGAGGAGGTAGGAGACAGGGAGAGGAGGTAGGACAGGGAGAGGAGGTAGGAGCTAGGGAGAGGAGGTAGGAGCTAGGGAGAGGAGGTAGGAGCTAGGGAGAGGAGGTAGGAGAGAGGGGGAGGAGGTAGGAGCTAGGGAGAGGAGGTAGCAGAGAGGGAGGGGAGGTAGGAGCTAGGGAGAGGAGGTAGGAGCTAGGGGGAGGAGGTAGGAGACAGGGAGAGGAGGTAGGACAGGGAGAGGAGGTAGGAACTAGGGAGAGGAGGTAGGAGCTAGGGAGAGGAGGTAGGAGCTAGGGAGAGGAGGTAGGAGAGAGGGGGAGGAGGTAGGAGCTAGGGAGAGGAGGTAGCAGAGAGGGAGGGGAGGTAGGAGCTAGGGAGAGGAGGTAGGAGACAGGGAGAGGAGGTAGGACAGGGAGAGGAGGTAGGAGCTAGGGAGAGGAGGTAGGAGACAGGGAGAGGAGGTAGGACAGGGAGAGGAGGTAGGAGCTAGGGAGAGGAGGTAGGAGACAGGGAGAGGAGGTAGGAGCTAGGGGGAGGAGGTAGGAGACAGGGGGAGGAGGTAGGACAGGGAGAGGAGGTAGGAGCTAGGGAGAGGAGGTAGGAGCTAGGGAGAGGAGGTAGGAGACAGGGAGAGGAGGTAGGAGACAGGGGGAGGAGGTAGGAGACAGGGGGAGGAGGTAGGAGACAGGGAGAGGAGGTAGGAGACAGGGAGAGGAGGTAGGAGACAGGGGGAGGAGGTAGGAGACAGGGGGAGGAGGTAGGAGACAGGGAGAGGAGGTAGGAGACAGGGAGAGGAGGTAGGACAGGGAGAGGAGGTAGGAGCTAGGGAGAGGAGGTAGGAGCTAGGGAGAGGAGGTAGGAGAGAGGGGGAGGAGGTAGGAGCTAGGGAGAGGAGGTAGCAGAGAGGGAGGGGAGGTAGGAGCTAGGGAGAGGAGGTAGGAGCTAGGGGGAGGAGGTAGGAGACAGGGAGAGGAGGTAGGACAGGGAGAGGAGGTAGGAACTAGGGAGAGGAGGTAGGAGCTAGGGAGAGGAGGTAGGAGCTAGGGAGAGGAGGTAGGAGAGAGGGGGAGGAGGTAGGAGCTAGGGAGAGGAGGTAGCAGAGAGGGAGGGGAGGTAGGAGCTAGGGAGAGGAGGTAGGAGACAGGGAGAGGAGGTAGGACAGGGAGAGGAGGTAGGAGCTAGGGAGAGGAGGTAGGAGACAGGGAGAGGAGGTAGGACAGGGAGAGGAGGTAGGAGCTAGGGAGAGGAGGTAGGAGACAGGGAGAGGAGGTAGGAGCTAGGGGGAGGAGGTAGGAGACAGGGGGAGGAGGTAGGACAGGGAGAGGAGGTAGGAGCTAGGGAGAGGAGGTAGGAGCTAGGGAGAGGAGGTAGGAGACAGGGAGAGGAGGTAGGAGACAGGGGGAGGAGGTAGGAGACAGGGAGAGGAGGTAGGAGAGAGCGGGAGGAGGTAGGAGACAGGGAGGGGAGGTAGGAGACAGGGAGAGGAGGTAGGAGACAGGGAGAGGAGGTAGGAGAGAGGGGGAGGAGGTAGGAGACAGGGAGGGGAGGTAGGAGACAGGGGGAGGAGGTAGGAGACAGGGGGAGGAGGAGGTAGGAGACAGGGGGAGGAGGTAGGAGACAGGGGGAGGAGGTAGGGGGCAGGAGGAGGTAGGAGACAGGAGGTAGGAGACAGGGAGAGGAGGTAGGACA
Source organism: Osmerus eperlanus (assembly GCF_963692335.1). NCBI lineage: Eukaryota > Metazoa > Chordata > Actinopteri > Osmeriformes > Osmeridae > Osmerus > Osmerus eperlanus. The sequence goes on from NC_085043.1 coordinate 10,575,134, forward strand.
GGGAGAGGGGGTAGGAGATAGGGAGAGGAGGTAGGAGACAGGGGGAGGAGGTAGGAGACATGGAGAGGAGGTAGGAGACAGGAAGAGGAGACAGGGGGCAGGAGGAGGTAGGAGACAGGAGGTAGGAGACAGGGAGAGGAGGTAGGAGACAGGGAGAGGAGGTAGGAGATAGGGAGAGGAGGAGGTAGGAGACAGGGGGAGGAGGTAGGAGACATGGAGAGGAGGTAGGAGACAGGGAGAGGAGACAGGGGGCAGGAGGAGGTAGGAGACAGGGGGAGGAAGTAGGAGACAGGAAGAGGAGACAGGGGGCAGGAGGAGGTAGGAGACAGGTAAAGTATGGTAGGTGAGAAAGACAGGTAGTCAGACAGACAGACAGGCAGTCAGTCAGACAGCTACAGTTGGTCTCCATGCCTGTAATACAGGACTGTTACAGTATGTTAACCATGTAAAAAGCTACTTTATTCATATGAACAATATTCTAAACTGTATTTGATCATTCTTCTTGATGACAGTATGGTAGCAGATCATCATGAACACAGACCAGACCAGGGGGAATTCAGGTGACAACACAGATAATATCAGTCTTTATCAATACTTTCAAAACTCCAAAGACCTAGTAAACTCCCCCAGTACCCCTACCCCCCCCCCCCTCCACTGGCTCTGATGACCTCATACCTTGCTGGAAGATAGAGAGGGTTACCGAGGTAACCAGCTCAAACAGAGCTTTGATGGGAGGGAAGTGATCCGTCTCACTGGCAAAGATGTGCACCATCTGAAACACAGACACATGATGTGCACCATCTGAAACACAGACACATGTAGTCCTGGAGGGGGGGTGGAGCTGGCGTGTGTGTGGGTGTGTGTGTGTGTACCTGGCGTGTGTGTGTGTGTGTGTGTACCTGGCGTGTGTGTGTACCTGACGTGTGTGTGTGTGTGTACCTGGCGTGTGTGTGTGTGTGTACCTGGCGTGTGAGGTCCAGGGCGGAGGCCTGGGGGATGGTGCTGTACATCTGCCCCAGCATGCTGCTCAGCTGAGCCACCATGGGGGCAAAGTCATGAAGCAGAGTCTTCACCGAGCGCTCGAAGATCGCACACACAGCCTGGAGCCGGGTTACACAGGCACATATCACACACATGTATCAAGTGTGTGTGTGTGTGTGTGAGGGTGTGTGTGTGTGTCTCACCTCCACCACTTGAGAGTCATTGAGCCACTGGCTGAGGATGGTCTGGATGAGAGCGAACACCTGCTGTAACACCACCACCACCTGGAGGAGAGAGGGTCAGCACTGATCATCACCACCACAATGATGGTGATGATGGTGATGATGGTGATGATGCTGGTGATAAAGGCTCTTACCGGGTTGGGTCCTGGAGGGGCCGGGGTGGTTTTGATGGGGGGTGTGGTGCCCTCTCCTGATTGGTCGTCCTGCTTGCTGATGTCCAGCGTGGTGAACAGGTTGGACAGCAGACCCAGGATATGGAGGATGGCCAGCTTGTTAGAGGGGTTAGGCTGCAAACACACACAGAGACAGTTAGGGCTTGGTGTGTGTGTGTGAAGGCGTGGTGTGTGAGTGTGAAGGCGTGGTGTGTGTGTGTGAAGGCGTGGTGTATGAGTGTGACATTGGATTACAGAGATAAATTAAAAGCAGGTCTCAAGTCTGACATTTGTTCTTTTATATACTTGGAGGAGAGGAGAGAGGGAGAGGAGAGAGGAGAGGAGAGGAGAGGGGAGGGGAGAAGGGAGGGGAGAGGAGAGGAGAGGAGAGGGGAGAGGAGAGGGGAGAGGAGAGGGGAGGGGAGGGGAGGGGAGGGGAGGGGAGAGGAGGAGATGAGAGGGGAGAGGAGAGGAGAGGAGAGGGGAGAGGGGAGAGGGGAGAGGAGAGAGGAGAGGGGAGAGGAGAGGGGAGAGGGGAGGGGAGAGGAGAGGAGAGGAGAGGAGAGGGGAGGGGAGAGGAGAGGGGAGAGGGGAGAGGAGAGGGGAGAGGAGGAGAGGAGATGAGAGGGGAGAGGAGAGGAGAGGAGAGGAGAGGAGAGGGGAGAGGAGAGGGGAGAGGGGAGAGGGGAGAGGAGAGAGGAGAGGGGAGAGGAGAGGAGAGAGGGGAGAGGAGAGGAGGAAGAACAAGAGAGCTACTAGGAGATGACTCTGAATCTCTTTCTCTCTCACAAACACACAAACTCTCCTGGGTGACAACATTAATTAAGGTTTCCCTTGCGCAGTAAGTGCACCGTCTCCATGGTGACAACTGCGATTCAGAGGGGTGATGTGACAGTCTCTCCTCTGGGTGGCGCTGCAGGCCATTACAGGGAGGAGCTCATTCCCTAGTCTGATGTCATGGCAACGCATCAAAGAGCCAGACAGGACAATGAAGAGAGGTGAGGTGAGGGAAGGAGGAGAGGGAGGATAGGAGAGGGAGGAAGGAGAGAGGGAGGTGAGAGGTGAGGAGTCTTTGAAAGCTCCTTGAGTTGTCTCTCTGGTCAGGGTGTGTGTGTTTGTGTGTGTGCATGAGAGTGTGTGTGTGTGTGTGTCTGTATGAGAGTGTGTGTTTGTGTGTATGAGAGTGTGAGTGTATATGAGAGTGTATATGACAGTGTGTGTGTGTATGAGAGTGTGTGTGTGTGTGTGTGAGCTCGCTCCAGTCTGGCCCCACTGAGTAATGTTCCCATGAAGAGTGTGTACCCACCCAGTCTGTTCACATGGCTGCTGTCCAGCACACAGGAGGGCAGAGGGAGTGTGTGTGTGTGTGTGTGTGAGTGTGTGTGTGTGTGTGTACCGTCTCCTCTGCCAGCTGCTCCAGCTGCTGGATGTAGGGGCTGATGAGAGAGTGCAGGTTGCTGAGGATGTCCTCCACTGGCAGGGCAGACAGCAGGAACCCCAGGGCCTGCATCAGCCACATACACTGGCTGGTCTGCACACACACACACACCCACACACACAGATAAAGATCATCAGGATATCCATATTGTCTTATTGATAGGTTATTGATCAAGTTCATGTCTTAGACACAGACGTACCTTGTGGATTTGCTTGATCAGCACTTCCTGGTGGGAGGAGACAAATACGACTGATGATATCCACGAGCAGAAGAGGAATGGTTTCATTTAAACACACACACACACCCCCCCTCACCTGGGAGACAGCTACGATGTTGGATGCGTAGGGCGACAGGTCGTACTTGCACTCCCTGCACAACTTCTTCAGGGTGGACACCGATGACACAGACAGGTCAGGGTTGCCTAGCGCCTGCAGCACCAACGGCAACACGCTGCTCAGCATCACCGGGTGGTCAGCCAACCACTCTGCCAGAGCACCTGCACACAGCAGGGGGCCAGGGGACAGGGGATGTGTGTCAGAGAGAGTGTGTGTGTGTGTGTGAGAGAGAGAGAGAGCGTGTGTGTACCTATGGTGAACATGACGGTGTCGGCCAGCTGCACGTTGGTGATGTTGATGCGGGGGATGAGGCCGATCAGTCCAGGGATCACATCAGAGTAGTTCACATCAATGGTCTCTGCTATGGACTGGAACCCATACAGCAAAGCCTCTGTGTGCTAGGGCAGGAGACAGGCCAGTCAGACAGACAGGCAGACAGGCAGAGAGACAGACAGACAGGCAGAGAGACAGACAGACAGGCCGACAAACAGAGACAAACAGGCAGACAGAGACAGGCAGACAGGCAGAGAGACAGGCAGGCAGGCAGCAGGCAGACATTTAGGCAGACAGGCAGGCAGAGAGACAGGCCAGTCAGACAGACAGGCAGACAAACAGAGACAGACAGGCAGACAGACATACAGGCATACAGGCAGGCATACAGGCAGACAGAGACAGGCAGACAGACAGGCAGACAGACAGGCAGACAAACAGAGACAGACAGACAGACAGGCAGGCAGGCAGACAGGCAGGCAGACAAACAGAGACAGACAGACAGACAGGCAGACAGACAGACAGGCAGACAAACAGAGACAGGCAGACAGACAGACAGACAGGCAGGCAGGCAGGCAGGCAGGCAGACAGGCAGACAGGTGTACCTGCCAGGAGGACGTCTCCTCAGTGTTGGTCAGGACTCTCCCCAGCTTCTCATACAGGTTGCTGAGCAGCTCAGCTCCCAACATCTCATACACATACATGAGTGTGTCTGATATGTCCACCCTGAAACACACACACACAGAGGTAAGTGAGAAGTCTGCATATATTGTATCATCCTTTATCATCCTGGCCTCAACATTTTATTTCTTATACACCCCCCACCTGTATATCCTGAACTGTTCCTTCTCGTCGGCCGACCAGGTGGCGTACTCGGGGTCGGAGGGGAACTGAGCCTTGTGCAGCAGCACGTCCACCAGCTGGAAGTACACAGGCCTGTACACCTGCAGGTAGCCCTGCTGCCGCTCAGCCTCAAACGACATGATGTCGTCCTGCACACACACACACACACACACACACCACGCCACAGAGAGGCACACACACACCACGCCACAGAGAGGCACACACACACCACGCCACACAGAGAGGCACACACACACACCACGCCACAGAGAGGCACACACACACACACCACGCCACAGAGAGGCACACACACACACACACCACGCCACAGAGAGGCACACACACACACCACGCCACAGAGAGGCACACACACACAGGCACACATACACGCAGAAGAGAATCGAGGAGAGAATGGTTTAGAATGAAGGAGGGTAGGGTTAGTGTACCAGGGTGCCAAGTGTGTAGTGTATTAGTGTGTAGTGTACTAGTGTGTAGTGTACTAGTGTGTAGTGTACTAGTGTGTAGTGTACTAGTGTGTATACCTGGAGGGTGTAGTGTACTAGTGTGTATACCTGGAGGGTGTAGTGTACTAGTGTGTATACCTGGAGGGTGTAGTGTACTAGTGTGTATACCTGGAGGGTGTAGTGTACTAGTGTGTATACCTGGAGGGTGTAGTGTACTAGTGTGTATACCTGGAGGGTGTAGTGTACTAGTGTGTATACCTGGAGGGTGTAGTGTACTAGTGTGTATACCTGGAGGGTGTAGTGTACTAGTGTGTATACCTGGAGGGTGTAGTGTACTAGTGTGTATACCTGGAGGGTGTAGTGTACTAGTGTGTATACCTGGAGGGTGTAGTGTACTAGTGTGTATACCTGGAGGGTGTACCAGAAGGTGAGTGTGAGCGAGGAGGTGGTCTCGTTGACAGGGTAGTGTCCAGGGATGCCCGTACAGAACATGATCATGTTGACCAGACCCAGGAAACTCTGCCAGTGATCCACCTGTTCCAGCAGAGTCCTG
>NC_085043.1:10580611-10658869 GCF_963692335.1 Osmerus eperlanus
GTCGGGACTGAGCAGTGTGTGCTACCTTGTCGGGGCCTGAGCAGTGTGTGCTACCTTGTCGGGACTGAGCAGTGTGTGCTACCTTGTCGGGACTGAGCAGTGTGTGCTACCTTGTCGGGACTGAGCAAGGCCCAGCAGAACTGCCAGGCCTGAGGAGACACCTGAGCCTGCATGAGCCACTTCTGGGCCAGGTTCTTGTTCTCTATGTTGGGGTCATAGTACAACTGGTGCAGAGCCTGGGGGAGACAGGGAGAGAGAGAGGGAGGGAGGGGAGGGCAGGGAGAGAGAGAGGGAGGGGAGGGAGGGGAGGGAGGGAGGGAGGGAGGGAGGGAGGGAGGGAGGGAGGGAGGGAGGGAGGGAGGGAGGGAGAGAGAGGGAGGGAGGGAGGGCAGGGAGAGAGAGAGGGAGGGGAGGGCAGGGAGAGAGAGAGGGAGGGGAGGAGGGCAGGGCGACAAGGAGAGAGAGAGGGAGGGGAGGGAGGCAGGGAGAGAGAGAGGGAGGGGAGGGCAGGGATACAGGGAGAGAGAGAGGGAGGGGAGGGCAGGGAGAGAGAGAGGGAGGGGAGGGCAGGGCGACAAGGAGAGAGAGGGAGGGGAGGGAGGGGCAGGGAGAGAGAGAGGGAGGGGAGGGCAGGGATACAGGGAGAGAGGGGAGGCTTTAGCTCAGTGGGTTTGGTCTGAGTCCAGGCACACATGGTATTACATTTATTAAAACAGTTGTAAACAACGCATAACACGCAGAGAGGTAGCTCACAGGAAGGAGAGAGGAGTGTGTGTGTACGTATGTGTGCGTGTTCTCTTGTGCGAGAGAACGAAAAACTAAGAAACAATTCCTCCGTTGCCAATGGTGACAGTATCCCAGCTGGCAAACGAGGATATAATTAGACCCACACGTTGGCTTTCAACACACACACACACACACACACCACACACACAAGCACACTAAAAACACCTTCAAAAAGCCAGCTTCAATCTCTCCCCTCCACACACACACACACACCCTGTCTGAGTGACTGAACAGAAACTGTGCTTCCTGTAAGAGACTGCAGCTGATACGCCAGGAAGCACTCCAGCATCACTGTAGCATAGAGAAAGTGTGTGTGTGTGTGTGGAGAACGGCGGTGCCTGGCTCTGTCTCTCTCTCTCTGTGCCTCCCTCTCTGTCTCCTTTTCTGTCTCTCTGCCTCCCTCTCTGTCTCTCTCTCCCTCTCTGTCTCCCTTTCTGTCTCTCTGTCTCCCTCCCTCCTTCTCTCCCTCTCTCCCTCCCTCTCTCTCTGCCTCCCTCCCTCTCTGCTTCCCTCCCTCTCTGTCTCCCTCCCTCTCTGTCTCCCTCCCTCTCTGTCTCTCTCCCTCTCTGTCTCTCTCCCTCTCTGCCTCTCTGCCTCCCTCCCTCTCTCCCTCTCTGTCTCCCTCCCTCTCTGTCTCCCTTTCTGTCTCTCTGCCTCCCTCCCTCTGTCTCCCTCCCTCTCTGTCTCTCTGCCTCCCTCCCTCTCTGTCTCCCTCCCTCTCTGTCTCTCTGCCTCCCTCCCTCTCTGCCTCCCTCCCTCTCTGCGTCCCTCCCTCTCTGCCTCCCTCCCTCTCTGCGTCCCTCCCTCTCTGCCTCCCTCCCTCTCTGTCTCCCTCCCTCTCTGTCTCTCTGCCTCCCTCCCTCTCTGTCTCCCTCCCTCTCTGTCTCCCTCCCTCTCTGTCTCTCTCTCCCAGCACTGCCTCCTCCTCTCATGTCTGTTCACACAGCACAGCAATGCTGACACAAACACGGACCACCATGACTGACTGACAGGCAGACAGACAGGCAGGCAGACAGGCTGGCAGACAGGCAGGCACACAGACAGACAGACAGATGGAGTGAGATACTTCTGTGAGATATAGTGTCATATTGACATGACCGCTGCCTGTCAACATAGCAACTTGGTTGTACTGATGCACCCTGTTGCCACAGTAATTATGTATTGACACACCTTGTTGCCACTATAACTATGTACTGAAACACCTTGTTGCCACAGTAACTACGTACTAACACACCTTGTTGCCACTATAACTATGTACTGAAACACCTTGTTGCCACAGTAACTACATACTGACACACCTTGTTGCCACAGTAACTACGTACTGAGATCAGATGTCCTGTCCATTGATCTGTCCTTATCTTCAATTAAGGTTATTTGTGTGTGTGTGTTTGTTCACGTGTGTATGAATGTGTTTGTGAGTGTAAGTATGTGCGTATGTATGTACAGTATGTGTGTGTGTGTTTACACGGATATAACCGCGAGCAGGTGGAAAGTTAAATGCTAAAATGGCGCCGTCATATTGTTAACAGGCAGACAGCATGGCCACTCTGTCACAATCTGGACTGAGGACAGGAGGAGAGCAAGCTGCAGGTCACTATGGAGACGCCTCCCTGAGGTCCCACCCTTTACCTCCCTCGCTCCAGTCTCTCCCCTCTCCTCCCACCCCTCTCTCTCTCTCTCTCTCTCTCTGATGTCGTTGCATACCCTCCTCCCCTCCTCCTCCTCCATCTAATCTGATCATTTCTGCTCCTCTGCAGCAACACCTTGCTGGCTCTCCCTCCCTCCGCCCATCCCTCCTCTCCTCCCTTCCCCCTCTCCCCCTCCTCCCCCCTAGTGGGTGGCCACCCAGCAACAGGAAGATTCATCCCCGCAACCAGCCCCCTGCCACACCAGTCCACACACTCTACTACGCACACACAGACAGACAGTGACAGAGGGAGACAGGACACCTGACAGCTTGTCTAACTGATTCGGGGCTGTGGTGGCCGGGTCTGGCCGACACCGAAGGAAACATGGAGACAGACCGACAGACAAGCAGGCAGACAGACTCACGGTCACACAAATAGTCTGTAACACACGCACGTAGTCTCTCTCCAACAAACACACACACGTTAAATATAGGTTTGGAATGACTGAGGTGAACAGTCCCAAACAAAAGATAACTAAAGCGAACCTAGTCTTTCAGTTTAACACACTATAAATTGCTTAAAACCTGATTTATCTTAAGCCCCTTCTAGATTGAATCATTCGGATTTCATCCATCACTGAAGAAAGAGAAAATGCCAAACCAGGAATCTCACTAGATAGTGTATTAAGCGTGTGGTACCTTCTCCACGTTTTCCACTGTAAAATCCAGTGCATCCGGACTCGTTGCTATCCTCGCAGATATCTCCATGTCTTCTGAACGCGACCGTCGATGGGGATCCAGGCAGCTAGCTAGCCAGCTAGCGCGCTAATTCGATGGTCTACTCTGTCTGTTTCTATCTTGTTATTCAAAACACAGGAGACGGATTTCTAGCTAAGTGATAGCTAGGAGGACAAATTAATTCCCGCTTCGAAGAGGGGATTCTGGAGCTTCGCTTGTTCCTTTAAAGGGAGTCAGTATTTACGCCGGTAACTGAATGACAGGAGCCGCTGCTAGCTAGCTAAAAGGCTCGTAGCACCATCACTCGCTAGCCAGTTAGCCTAGCCTAGTCTAACAAACGGTACCTGAATGTGACCAACTATTTAGCTAGCCAATAAAACGTTGGTCAACAATATGGTTAAATATTATATTGACTGGCTACTATTTAAACATGCGTGGGTTCATGTAGGTAAATGGCAGCTTATGTCTAGATATTCTCCTGTTCGTACTGCGACGGTAGTGAAGATGATGCTGGACAGACACCGCTCGGTCCCACTGTTCGTACAGGGTTGCCAGGTTTAGATCAAATCTGAAACCCCCGATAGGAGTCAATCTCTATGTGAGTTATCTGTCAGATGAACTGTGAACTGCTATAAAGTCATTATAAAGTCGAGATGATTCCACATTGAGACATGGCATAACATTTGCGTTGCAAATGGAGCAATAAAAATAGTAGGCTAAGCATGTTATCATCATAACCTATTAAGGCCGTAAATCCGACACTGTAACATTTAGGTGCATAAGCCGTTTGTTACATATTTATGATATAACTTTGTATTGTCATTCAAAGCAAGACAGTTAGATAAGGTTAATATCCATTCAGTCAACAATAGCATGGGGAAGTGCAAAGCCCATTTTAAAAGGGTTGATTGTTTCCCGCTATACTTTCTAAACTGGAAATGTGTTCAGAAAGACATGACTTTCCCTGGTGGGTGTTTTGGTTGAGTTTCCGATTGAATAATTCACACTTGTGGAACCACAGCGACAGCTTGTGGCGCTATAAACACTCATTTATAAACACTCATTTAACTCGAGTAACGCCGCTGGTCACCACTGTATCTGTTACAAAGTGCGTTTGAAATAAGACACTATTGCCGTTACTCAATTGTCGACAATTAGCCTATACTTACTTAACCCTTGTGTTATCTTCGGGTCATTCTGACCCATCAGTCATTGTGACCCACTGTCGTATTGCGACAAATTTACCTCATACAAAAACAAAGTGAAGCATTTTCTTTTAACTGTCGGGCTGTCTCAGACCTCCCACATTGCAATGGTTAAAAGAAAATTATTTTTATTTGTTTTTGTATTGGGTGAAATTGGGTAAACACAACGATGGTTCGTTGTGAACCTTTGGGTCATGTGACCCGAAGGCAGCACGAGGGTTAAAGCAAATTTTAATATTTTAAGGGTAAAATAAACACACACACATATGTTGACGCTAATACACAGCATAGCCTATAGCCTAGGCTACTGTAGGATGGTATATCATTAGTTAGTAGCCTAAACTTAGAGAAAGCGCATCTCGTCACGGCTCCTCCTCCGTGATCCAAACTAACCACCTTTCAGAATTGGGTGACGCGCGCGCTTAGGTGGTAACTGTAACGTTATTGTCTGAATATGAAGCTTGGGCAAAACAGACTAAACTGACAAAACCGAACCGGAAGGTCTGCCTTTAACATTGCAACGCACATAGGACATACGGTTTTTGAACTTGCTGAACAGTTTGTCAAATTTGAAAGGAGTGCGGAACACGTGGCAGTCTATGTAAAACGGACAGAGCGCAGCCCTGGCGCTTCCACACGCGCAGACTGACAAGCTGAGTTGAATCCCGGCGACGTCTCACGGACTCAGCGTAGTCGACGGTTATTGCTGACGCACAGAGACTTGCGGCTTTTAGTCCTGAAATAGTCAACGATACTTTATTTGTGATTGTAAAGTGGACGATGGAGAACACAGTGCACGCCGCTCTTCACGCGCTGTTGCTCCTCAGCCTGGTTTCGCGGGTTACAGGTAAGACGCTTCGTTTCAATGTACAGGAAATATGACAGCTTTGATTCTAGTGTAGATGGATCACTTTTAAAATGCGAAAAAGGCGCGCATGAATGACATTTGACATATTAATGTGTGATGCGTGTTTTCTGTGATTAAGTAAAGTATGTCAGAGGTACAGTTTAAGTTCCTGGTTACCTTAGCTGTAATCATTTACCTACGTTTACATAGGCCTAGCTGACGTTTTTATTCAAATCGACATAAACAACACAGTGAGTATAGTAAGTAGCCTATTAGAAGATCACCGATCAGAAGCGCGGAGTTGTACTGTGTTGTAAGACATCAGCAACATCCGTGTCTGCCAGCGGCTTCGTGCTGCGTGGGTTCAAAAAACTCTTTCCGCTCCAAATGTGGGTAGGTCTGTCATCCTGCAGCCTGGGTCAACATCCACACACACACACACACACACAATTTCTCTTTATGCTTTTCCCGTCCCCTACACACACAAGTACACACTGTAGTGGAGTTGAAGGAACAAGGCCAGTATTGTACCACTACTCGCCTGTGGGTCTTATGATTTGTGTTACGATGTCTGCATGTATACAAAAGGAGTTGGGGCACAAATTATACAGCCACGTGCGTGTGTGTTATGATCTGTGTGCGTGTGTGTGAGTGTGAGTGATGAGGAAGAGAATGAAAGGAACCATGACTCTGGTCTGTGAGCATTAATGACATCAGTGTTGTGTTCTTCTTCAAACAGGCAGCAGAGCCAGATAGTTGAATTAGATGTGTAGCTCAGTGGTAGAACATCTGACTGCCGGTCACAGGTTCAAATCCCCCCGTTGCTTTGGATAAAAGCATCAGCTAAGTGAAGCACATGATTACCAACCTGTGTTTTTGTCTCCAGGCCAGGACCCCAGTGTGGCTCCCCAGAAAGAGCACCGTGTCCTGGGGAGACCCCATGCTGACAGCTCCCCCTCTGGAGGGTCCCTCTCTCCCTTTAAGGGGCTCAACAACACAAATACCACCAGTAACACCAGCAGTAACATCACCAGCATCACCAGTAACACCACCAGTATCACCAGCAGTAACATAACCAGCATCACCAGTAACACCACCAGTATCACCAGTAACATCACCAACAACATCGCCAACACCAGCACCATGGCAACAGTGGAGCCCCCCCTCCCCCCAAAGGAGGACCGTAACACCCCAGGTAAGCTGAGGCTTATTCAGGGGAGGGAATGTGGAGAGACAGGGGCAGGGGGAGGAGGGGAGCTGGGATTTAATACAGTGTGATTTCTTACAGAGAGGTGAGACTTTTAGAGCCTGCCGTGCACACATACACACTCAGACACACACACACTCAGACACACACAGCTCTGGTTCACACCACCTCTCTACACACTCCAGAACGGCTGCACCCAATCATGAGGATGTGAAAGTTATATGGACGAAAGTAAACCTGAAGAAAAATGGGGAAAATGTTGATTTTTGTTTTGTTTTGAACTCCTTCACACACACATACATATTCAAACGAGCATACTGAACGGCACACCCATCCTGACCCTAACCCTGACCCTAACCCTGACCCTAACCCTGACCCTAACCCTGAGCTCTCTCCTCCAGGTGTGATGACCCTTGCCCCCCCTCCCTCCCCAGAGGGGGGGCTCTCGGGAACAGATGAATTAGAGAAAACCTCCACACCTGTTAACCGTACAGCCCACACCCCCCACAGCCCCACACCTGCACCCCACACTGTCACCACACACACACGCCCCACACCTGCACCCCACACTGTCACCACACACACACACCCCACACCTGCACCCCACACTGTCACCACACACACACGCCCCACACCTGCACCCCACACTGTCACCACACACACACACCCCAGCCCCCCGCCTCACCCTCCTAAAAAACATTCAACCACATCCTCCCCCAGCCTGGCCACCCCTCCCCCCACCTCCCCCCAGGACCTCCCGCCCTCCGCCCTCCAGACCTCCAGCCCAGAGCAGTCTGCCCACCCCCCCAGCAGCAGCCCCCCAGCCCAGGCCAAGACCCAGGACGACAGCCCCCCTCAGCTCAACGTAGGGGATGGTGAGCAGAGACACGCATCCCTCACTCAAGTAGAACAGTCCCACTTTTTTTTGTAAACTTTTTTTCAAAAATATATTTTTAACCTTTCAATTTTTTTTTCAAAACTTTTGGGGAAACCAGCCCTAACCCTCCTCAACACAACATAGCTCTGATTGTGGGCTAGTGCGATGGTAGCTTCAGATCTACTGGGTTGGGAATCTGTGTGTGTGTTCGTGTGTGTGTCGAGGCAGGAACAGACTTGTACAAGGAAACAAAGAACAACATGGTCTTTGTTGAGATGCCAGCTCAGCCCGGGGTCACAAACACACACTTTGCGCACACACACACACACATGCAAACATGCTCGTATACTACATCAGTGTCATTTTTAGTTTTCTGTCCTGTTCATGTGTTCATATGTGCGTCAGCGGAGGCTGACCCGGTAAGCTCCGCCCCCAGTCTGGACCCCCTGCTGGCTGGCCTGGTCGCAGCCTTCATCATCACCGCCATCATCATCACCCTCCTCGTCTTCATCAAGCTGCGGCGCCGTGACAACCGGCCAGAGTTCCGCCGGCTGCAGGACCTCCCCATGGTGAGTCTGGTCTAGTCTGGTCCTGATCTGGTCCTGATCTGGTCTAGTCTGGTCCTGATCTGGTCCTGATCTGGTCTAGTCTGGTCCTGATCTGGTCTAGTCTGGTCCTGATCTGGTCTAGGCTGGTCCTGATCTGGTCTAGGCTGGTCCTGATCTGGTCCCGATCTGGTTCCTGTAACCGTGTAGCTGTGTGACATCAGTGTGTGTGTGACATCAGTGTGTGTGTGACATCAGTGTGTGTGACGGTGTGTCCTGTGTTTGCAGGATGATATGATGGAGGACTCACCTCTGTACAGCTACTGACCTGGAACTCTGCACCTCCTGGTGCTCTCTGCTGGACTGAGTCAGGGCGACCCTGCCTCCTCTCTGCTCTTCACCTCTCCCCTCCTCTCCTCTCTCATGTGCAACTCGTATACGAGACCAGGACAAGGAGACCAGGAGAGACCAGAGAGGGACGGAGACCAGGAGAGAAGACACCAGGAGAGAGGAGAGACCAGGAGGTAGAGACCAGGACTGGACTGAGTGGTGTCTGGTCTGAGTTATAGTATAGATGCACTTTACGTTGTATTGGTTATTTGTGTGTGTGAGAGAAAGCGTGTGTGAGTGAAATAGAGCGTGTGTGTTTGCGTGATGATTATCATTGTGTTTCCATGTAAACAAAAAACATTCTGAAGATCCTGCTGTTACATTCGTTCTGCTAGTTACAGGATGTGCTGTGTGGAGGGCTCCAACACACACACAGGCCCAGGTGCATGCTGGGACAGGCTAACGGTCTCTGCTTTCCTGCCCTCCCCAAGCTTGTCTCTTACAGCGCTGCCAATGCTGCCAGACTGTTACTTAACGCTTTCATGAGCAGAATGTGCCATTGATCATGCGGTGTTCTTGTGTGGAAGCATGTGCCAGCCCAGTTCATTCAGAGCTGTGTGTGTGAGAGAGAGAGTGTGTGTGTGAGAGTGTGTGTGTATTTTAGAGACAACAGGAACAAGCCAACCCTATTCTCCATCCTCCTTCTCAAAAGGGACTAGAACAATAGCATCTAGGAGACTAGAGCCCAATTGTGACGTTTTGTATCGGTTTTACTGCTGTGTTTGATTTTTTTATTTTAATAAAAATATTTAGAATTGTTTGGAGTTAGTGGTTGTCTTCAATAGCAGTGTGACTGAGTAGCAGACACACACACACGCTCAGACACACACACACACGCTCAGACACACACACACGCTCAGACACACACACACGCTCAGACACACACACACGCTCAGACACACACACACGCTCAGACACACGCTCAGACACACACACACGCTCAGACACACACACGCTCAGACACACACACACGCTCAGACACACACACACGCTCAGACACACACACACGCTCAGACACACGCTCACACACACACTGGCAGACTCAGCCAATCAAGAGCTTTTATTCCAGAGCTGACACAGATGTTATTGTGGACTCTATCAGGCTGTCCAGTGGGTCTGTGTGGTGCTGACATGCTGCAGTACTTTACACTGACAATACGACAAGGAGAGAATGGCCTGATTCATTCTGTAGCAGACACAACCAGGGAACTGGAACATCTGCTTCTGCCTGGAGCAGCTGTTCAGTCTGTGTTAGGGAGCAGTTGAGGTTCTCCTGAAGAACCCTGGTTTTGAGTCAATTTTCAAGATAACGGTCACTCTTGATGCCAGAAGCTTCTCATCCTCGCCATGTGGAACCAGTTCCAAGTCTGATCTGTCCCCGGCCTCCTTCACACACTCCCCTCCTCTCTCCCCTCCTCTCTTCCCTCCTCTCTCCCCTTCCCTCCTCTCAGTTCATCAGCAGGCAGCAGCATTCTGACCCTTCCTTGTTCCTGATTGGTCAGAGGTCATCAAGGCTGAGCTCTGATCCCAACTCCAGGTTATCCTCGTCGTCGTCACTTCCCACTCCGAGATCCCGATCTCTGCAGCCGAGGTGTATCCGGGGGCGACGGTGGCGAGGAGCTGGAGGAGGAGAGAGATTAGCTGCTTCAGACTGGGGAGGCTGGGGGAGGGGAGGAGGAGAGAGGGGGAGGAGGAGAGATCCAGATCTCCTTTCTGTCCTGAGAAGAACTTCAAGGTTCAAGTGCTTCTCGTAACAGAGATGTGTGTGTGTGTGTCTAATCATGGCTGCATGTGTACTAATCACTCTGGGAAACATTCAGAGCTCTGATCACAATCACGTACGGGAATACTGACCTGCTGCTGTACAGCCCAGGGGAATACACACACACACGCTCAGACACACACACACACACTCACACACACGCATGCTCACACACACGCTCACACACACGCTCACACACACGCTCACACTGGTCAGGAGGAAATTAGGGTTTCTATGTTCTGTCCTCAGGCAAGAGACTGGTTCTTCTCTCTCTCTGTCTCTCTCTTTCTGTCTCTCTGTTTGTTTCTCTTTGTCTCTCTCTAACGGTGTGGGGGTGTTTTATTCACACACACGGTGGTGAAACATTTTCAGTGTGAGTCATTCGCATTGTGTGAATGACTCACACTGAAAATGTTAGCTCTTATACCTAGCACAGACATGTCTGCCCCCCAACCACCCTCCTGCCCCCCCAACGCACCCTGAGTGTGTGTGTGTGTACGTGTGTTCCTCACCAGGGTCTTGGTCGTCCAGCCAGGAAAGGTCGTCTGAGCTGACCTCCGCCAGGCTGGGGGTGGGACTGAAGTCCTCAGAGCCTGAGTCTGGCTCCGCCTCCTGACCTCTGACCCGGCGCCTGGGGGGCGGAGCTGATACTAAAGCTGCTACAGGGAGAGAACAGATGTTTTGAGTGTGTGTCTCACCTGGTGTGTGTGTGTCTCACCTGGTGTGTGTGTGTCTCACCTGGTGTGTGTGTGTCTCACCTGGTGTGTGTGTGTCTCACCTGGTGTGTGTCTGTCTCACCTGGTGTGTGTGTGTCTCACCTGGTGTGTGTCTGTCTCACCTGGTGTGTGTCTGTCTCACCTGGTGTGTGTGTGTCTCACCTGGTGTGTGTGTGTGTGTCTCACCTGGTGTGTGTGTGTGTCTCACCTGGTGTGTGTGTGTCTCACCTGGTGAGTGTGTGTCTCACCTGGTGTGTGTGTGTCTCACCTGGTGTGTGTGTGTCTCACCTGGTGTGTGTCTGTCTCACCTGGTGTGTGTCTGTCTCACCTGGTGTGTGTGTGTCTCACCTGGTGTGTGTGTGTGTCTCACCTGGTGTGTGTGTGTGTCTCACCTGGTGTGTGTGTGTGTTTGGGGGCAGCAGGGGAGTGTCTCTCTCTGAGAATCAGACTCCTCACCTCCTCCCTCAGCTCCGTCACAGTCACCCTGCAGCAAGACACACACACGTTACACACACGTTACACACACACATGGTACACACACAGGGTATCAGCTCTACCCCTCCACACACACACTATTATAAACACACACTAAGGCACCTTCCGTGCACACACACACACCTGAGCTGTTGCACCTCCTGCTGTGTGTGTGTGTACTGAGAGACGGTCTTGGCCAGGTCCAGGCTGTGCGTTCTGTAGCTGCTGGTCAGCTCCTCTAACGTCTGCACACACACAGGTCACAGGTCAGAGGTTAAAGAAAGGACATAAACACTGTAGGAGAGTCCAGATGTGGAGATACAAGCAGGTGAAAGTTTAGGGTTCAGAGGTCACGCAGGGGAAAGTTTAGGGTTCAGAGGTCACGCAGGGGAAAGGTTAGGGTTCAGAGGTCACGCAGGGGAAAGTTTAGGGTTCAGAGGTCACGCAGGGGAAAGGTTAGGGTTCAGAGGTCACGCAGGGGAAAGTTTAGGGTTCAGAGGTCACGCAGGGGAAAGGTTAGGGTTCAGAGGTCACGCAGGGGAAAGGTTAGGGTTCAGAGGTCACGCAGGGGAAATGTTAGGGTTCAGATGTCACGCAGGTGAAAGGTTAGGGTTCAGATGTCACGCAGGTGAAAGGTTAGGGTTCAGATGTCACGCAGGTGAAAGGTGAGGGTTCAGATGTCACGCAGGTGAAAGGTGAGGGTTCAGAGGTCACGCAGGTGAAAGGTGAGGGTTCAGAGGTCACCTGGCAGCTGCGTTCATACTGCCTCCTGGTCTCCCTGGACTCAGACTGCTGCAGAAACATGTCCTCCTCTTGTCTTCCTGTCTCACACACACACACATGCTGAGTATGTATGTGTGTGTGTCTGAGTGTGTGAGTGTGTGTGTGTGAGCGAGTGTGTGTGTGTATCTGTGTGTGTTTCTCACGTAGTTGTGTCTTCAGATTGTCCACCTCTCTCCTCAGCTGGTCCAGCTCCTCTCTGCGGAGTTTGGAGCTGAAGCTGGAGAGGACAGTCAGAATGAGAGCCCAGTACTCCCCCTCGCCCTCCCAGGTGGCGCCTCCCTCACCTCTCCTCCAGGTTTCCTAGCGACGTCGCCCTGGTGACGTGCGTCCTCAGGCTGGCCAGCTCGCGCCCCACCTCCCTCCTCCATCGCTCCACCCTGCTCTCCTCCTCAGGGCTCCTCCTCTCCTCCTCCCTCTCCCGGCCCGGCCCCTGCCTCAGCCTGGACACCTGCCCTGGGGGCCACATCAGGGCTGACTCTCAGGAACACACACCTGCTCATGACCATGTGACATGTTGACGGGTGTAGTTACCCTGCAGCTCCTCCAGGTGGCGCTGTTGGGACTGTCTCTCTGCTTCCATGTTCCGCAGCCGCTGGGAGAGAGACTCCACGGCCTGACAACGTGAGAAGCCTCATTTAAATATCAATGTCTCTGTCACACACTCACACACACACACACACTCACACACACAAACCTGGCTCTGCAGCTGGAGCTGTGATTGGACGGCGGCCAGGTCTGTCCACTGCAGCACCGGGGTGAGGGAGCAGGAGGGGTGAGGAAGAGGAGGGAGAGGAGGAAGAGGCTCCAAGCCTGACACACCAGACACCTCTCTCACTAGAGCAGAATCTGAGACAGGGGGGGGAGACAGAGGGGGGGGAGACAGAGGGGAGGGGGACAGGGGGGTAGAAATAGACATGTATCAGAGGTGATCTATCAGGTCAGATCAGTATGGGCTGATTCCACTCACCTTGTCTTCCTGTAGGGAGCCTCCCTGGTGAGGTAGCCAGTCTTTCCTGTGGAAACATGACAACGGCTGAAATAACTGGAATTCAAATTGAAATCATATCAATGATTCATTATTGAAAATTGTCAGCAGCTCTTCCTCTCTCCAAGGTGCCCTTCGTATTGTGTTGCTCTATGGCGCCATCTACTGGTAATCTCTACCGAGAATTCAATGTGGTGAAGTTAATTTACCACAATTCGTGTCACCTGTTAGTGGACCGCTGTACTCACCCTCATCTTTGCTACGCTGCCGTCCGCGGCAGACATAATAGAGCTCAGCTGGGTGTCCCAGTTCATCTCGACTCCTCAGCCGCTAAAATCAAATATGTATATAATAAATATGGGCGAGTCAATGTTCGTTGACGGGAGATCGAGCTAGCTAGAAAAATGTATACTGTACAAATAGTCTACGTAGCGTTGCAATGCTAGTAAACTAAACACTCGACGTGTTTGTGGCTGGCTGATAGTGACAGGATAAGACGACTTGCTGCTGCGTGTGAGATGAAGTTACACCGCCCGCGGTTAGCTAGTTTAGACTAGCGGTTTAGTTGCCATGGTGGCTCGAAGGAGCTACGCTAAGTAGCCTTGCTACTAGCGAGACATCGTTAATGATACCAGTTACACACCCTAACCTAACAACTACACATTCAGTCAGACATAGTAGAGCTACCAGTCATGTACTCAAAACTAAAGGACACGGTGACAAAGGATCAAATGCACTGATTTACGTCTGTAAAACACCCTGCTAATAACCTAGCTCCATACTATAAGGGTTGACTAGTCCGAGCTAAGCACCTACTAGGCTGCTGTACCAGTAGCTAGTACTACTAGCTAGTAGTAGTAGTAGCTGTGGTGGACGGAGGCTGAACCTTGCTAAGAGACGAGATCGAGAACCAGGCATTCCATGCAGTCCAATCAATCTGTCTAAAGATGTATATCAGAAGTCCCATTTAAAATGCACAATTGACTTGACAAAATCAGCTCATTATTTATATCGTACATTTTGAAATGCAAACACATAAAATAAATGTATAACCAAGTTAGGTAGCCTGCTAATTAGCTAGCACTACTTACAAACCAACAGCCCCAATCAACTTTTAAATCCAGGAGCGCAACTGTCTACGTAAATGCTCAGGATTGTGGGGGTTGTAGTAGTGAATAGTTAGACGGCGAATACAATTTCTTGTGACTGGAACACCATTCCCCGACATGCATCATTATGTTGATATTCAGCAATGGCGACTCCCCGTGTGAATGTGGAGGATTTCAGAAGACCGCTTCATGATTCACTGTCAAAGCTCGGATTTGAAGTTCATCCTTTCAAGGTATCGTGGCTTCGACTTATCTTTCAAATGTGCTCGACCACGCCGCCTGTTCTACTTTCTCTCTTAAATCTCGCAGATCGGCTGGTACAATGCGGTGTTGCCCTCCGCCCTCCGCGTGCCCCACTCAGACGATACCCTGGCAGTGCTCGTGATCAGTACGCCGTCCATGTTCGAACTCGCCTTTCTGCCTTTCCTGGAGAGCAACGGCTGCCAGGGCCTTTCCGACCCCATAGACCAGTGCGTCAAGCACAACGTTACTACCGCCGTGTCTCAGGTGAGCCGAGCAGACTGCGCCAGGTGTTCGAGTGTCCCGCAGGCCGTTAAATAACTTCTGCAGCATGGGGGAAAGTTTGGTTTCAAATGTGGGTGGGACAGCTTTTTAAATAACTGAGGAAGCGGCCGTTAAATATAATTGTTTTTTTTTAAATAAAAAGTGTGTGTGTGTGGGGGGGGGGGACAGATTTGCAGTTTTCAAGAAGTGTAATGACACTCCGTCCCCGTCCCCGTCCCCCCCTCCGCAGTGTTTCCCAGAGGAGCAGGTAGAGGTGAGTTTCGACTATGAGATGTTGCCCAGCAGGAAGCCCAGGTTCCTGGCCCAGACGGCAGCTCACGTATGTGGAGCAGCTTACTACTACCAGCAGGCTGACGTTCCGGACCAGCCCTGGGGGGACAAGGTGAGGGGGAGGGAGGAGGGCAGCCCTGGGGGGACAAGGTGAGGGGGAGGGAGGAGGGCAGCCCTGGGGGGACAAGGTGAGGGGGAGGGAGGAGGGCAGCCCTGGGGGGACAAGGTGAGGGGAAGGAGGAGGGCAGCCCTGGGGGGACAAGGTGAGGGGGAGGGAGGAGGGCAGCCCTGGGGGGACAAGGTGAGGGGAAGGAGGAGGGCAGCCCTGGGGGGACAAGGTGAGGGGGAGGGAGGAGGGCAGCCCTGGGGGGACAAGGTGAGGGGGAGGGAGGAGGGCAGCCCTGGGGGGACAAGGTGAGGGGAGGGAGGGAGGAGGGCAGCCCTGGGGGGACAAGGTGAGGGGAGGGAGGGAGGAGGGCAGCCCTGGGGGGACAAGGTGAGGGGAGGGAGGGAGGAGGGCAGCCCTGGGGGGACAAGGTGAGGGGGAGGGAGGGAGGAGGGCAGCTCTGGAGGGACAAGGTGAGGGGGAGGGAGGGAGGAGGGCAGCTCTGGAGGGACAAGGTGAGGGGGAGGGAGGAGGGCAGCCCTGGAGGGACAAGGTGAGGGGGAGGGAGGAGGGCAGCTCTGGGGGGACAAGGTGAGGGGGAGGGAGGGAGGAGGGCAGCTCTGGAGGGACAAGGTGAGGGGGAGGGAGGGAGGAGGGCAGCTCTGGAGGGACAAGGTGAGGGGGAGGGAGGGAGGAGGGCAGCTCTGGAGGGACAAGGTGAGGGGGAGGGAGGAGGGCAGCTCTGGAGGGACAAGGTGAGGGGGAGGGAGGGAGGAGGGCAGCCCAGAGGGGTTCCACTATTAGTCTACCTAACCTCCATGTCCTCCCCCTCTAGAAGGTGTACGGTGTGTGTGTGCACCCCCTGCTGGGCGGCTGGTTTGCTGTCCGGGCTCTGCTGCTGTTCCCGGGGGTGCAGGTGGAGCTCCTGCAGACCCCTCCTCCAGACTGTGTCCCCTCCAGAGACGCACGGATTCAGCTGCTGGACGACTTCAACCTGCGCTGGCAGGTAAGACCACAGGGGGAACGTGTGTTGGTGTGTTGGTGTGTGTTGTGTCTAAATTTGTGTGTGTTTTGGCAGGATTGGAGCTACCGCAACATCGTGGCTCCTATCCAGACCTACTCCCAGAAACAGAGGGAGTACTTCTCCTTGCCCCCCCCCCAGCGTGCTGCGCTTCTGCGGGGCTGGGGTTACACACCTGGGGGGGCAAACCTCCAGGACCCCCCTAGCCTCCAGGACCCACCTAGCCTCCAGGACAGAGACACAGGGTACGGCTAACTGATCGATTCTGGATGGACGATGTCCACCGATGTTTCTACCTGTCTGTCTGTTTCTACCTGTCTGTCTGTCTACTTGTCTGTCTGTCTACCTGTCTGTCTGTCTGTCTACCAACTGTGTACTCTTAAGTTGCTACTATGTGCCTAGGTGAGGAGGGTGTAGGGGCAGGTGAGGAGGGTGTAGGGGCAGGTGAGGAGGGTGTTGGGGCAGGTGAGGAGGGTGTAGGTGGAGGTGAGGAGGGTGTAGGGGCAGGTGAGGAGGGTGTAGGGGCAGGTGAGGAGGGTGTAGGGGCAGGTGAGGAGGGTGTTGGGGCAGGTGAGGAGGGTGTTGGGGCAGGTGAGGAGGGTGTAGGGGCAGGTGAGGAGGGTGTTGGGGCAGGTGAGGAGGGTGTAGGGGCAGGTGAGGAGGGTGTAGGGGCAGGTGTACCCTGGGATAAACTGCCTCTAGGAAGCTTGTCTGGATATCTGCTGTGTCTGCATGTCACTCTACTTAAATTATTTTATGGTGAAATGGACAGTTATGCTGATGTCATGTTTAGTGTTGGATCGAAGAACTGACAAGGTTTTACTTGTTGACAATGATGAAAGACAATATCAACATGTGAAAAAAATAAATGCACAATTTTTTTTTATTAGAATGTTTTCAGTATATTTGCCTCTTATCAAAATGAGTAAAACAATCAGATGAAACTTTGGAAACGGTTGTTCCTTAGTGTCATCCATGTCAGTGTTGACTGGGATGTTGTGAAACCCAGTCAACACTAGGGGGAGCTGCTCTCCTGTGCATGAGCAGCTTCCACCTAGTCTCCACTAGGGGGAGCTGCTCTCCTGTGCATGAGCAGCTTCCACCTAGTCTCCACTAGGGGGAGCTGCTCTCCTGTGCATGAGCAGCTTCCACACATCCTCCCGCAGAAGAACTGCCAGCCAGGAACCCGTCAACCGTCTAACTCGAAATGAAAGCAGAAGTTGTGATGCGCATGAAATGAAGAGATCTGGGTTCTGTTGACTTTAGACGTATTCCTCAGTTCTGCATCAATTCTCCTCATGACTAACGCTCACCTCCTTTCTGCACTCCACGCTATCTCTCCTGCCCCCCCATTCCTCCCCCCTCCCCTCCCTCCATCTCTCTGAGTTCTGAATCAGCACTTCAGAGCTATGCTGCATGCCTGCAGAGGATGACTGTTGGGAGTTAATTACACATCCACAAATACTCTCTCTACTCCTCTCTCTTTACCCCTCTCTCTCCCTCTCTACTCATCTCTCTCTTCCTTTCTCTCCCTCTCTACTCCTCTCTCTCTTTACCCCTCTCTCTGTCTCTTTACCCCCCCCCTCTTTTCTTTTCTTTTATCTATTCAATGCAGACGTAAACACGTTGAATTCTGATACATTATTAATTCTAATAGCAGTGGCTTTATTATATAGAGTTTCATACAATATATATCGAAATATAGACACACACTTTGAGACACACTTATTCCGTACTGCCTTTAACCTCGAGAAAGGTGAGGAAGGTCTTCAGGTCCTGTGTGGGAGGGGGGTGAGGGAGGGGAGAGAGTGTGTGTGTGTGGGGGTGAGGGAGGGGAGAGAGTGTGTGTGTGGGGGGGTGAGAGAGGAGTGAGAGGCTGTGGGGGTGAGGGAGGAGAGATAGGCTGTGTGTGTGGGGGGGGGGCAGGGGGGAGAGGGGGACTCTGTGCTGTGGGTGAAGATCTGTGTGATTGACAGCTCCCGCTCACAGGAGGGTTGTCCTCGGTAACGCAGGTAACGGGCCCTGCCAGCCTCGCGCAGGGATTGGCTGAAATCCGGCAGGAAGTGGAGGGTTCTGGGAAGGCCATCGGGGGCGAGGGGGTGGGTGGCGGGGGGGGGAGGAGAGGGAGGAGAGGCAGGAGGAGAGGGGGGGGGAGGAGAGGGAGGAGGAGGAGAGGGGGGGGCATGTTTTTGAGGATCCTGTTCTTCATCTTCCTTCCTCTCTCCTTCTCTTGTCTCCTCCCTCCCCTCCTCTCTTCTCTCAGCATGACTGGAGTCCTCCCTCCCCTGGTCTCTCTCCACAGCACGCAGCCCCTCCTCTTGAGCTCTCACTGGCCTGGACACACACACACACACCAATTAATAAATGACAGCATGTTCAGTGCCAACAGTTACATGGTGGTCACATTAAGAGCAGTGCTATCTGCTGTCAGACAAACACATTTGCAGCTTCAGGGATCTGCCACTGGTGTGAGACAGAGCCTACAGCACAGTCATGTACCAGCACACACACACACTCACACACACAATCATACACACAAACACTTCTGGGGATAGCTCTGTGGCTGTGGGGGAGCGAGAAGGAGAGAGACAGGGAGGGAGAAGGAGAGAGACAGAGAGAGAGGGAGAGAAAGACAGGGATGGAGGGGGAGTGAGGAGAGAGAGACAGGGAGAGAGAGAGCAAGAAGGAGAAAGAAAGGGAGGGAGAGAGAAAGGGAAGGAGGGAAAGCATGCAGGGGAGCGAGACGGGGGACGGGACGGGGGGGGAGAACTATAAATCCAACAGATGTTGGCAGAGGGCTGCACATTGTAAAAGAAAATGAGTTTAGAATCAGTCTGCGGATACCTGACAGGAGGAGGCCACACAAACACATGGAGGTGTGTGTGTGTGTGTGTGTGTGAGAGGAGTGTGTAACGCGTGTGTGTAACATGCATCAGTAAAGCTGCCCACAAGTGCAGAGAGCAGAGCAGCTTTATACCAGAGTGGAGCAGAGATGAAGACTACACACTCACAAACACACACACACACTCACAAACACACACACACACTCACAAACACACACACAGACAGACACAGAAAGCAGAGAACTTCAGAGGGATTCTCTCTCTCTCTCCAGGGATAAAGTCTTCTTCCTGCCTGTCTGGTTTAAACCCTGCCGTTATCTCTATGTGTGAGTGTGTGTAACGTTATCTTTTCCTGGATTAGCATAATCAGCCAGTCCTGCGGCTTACAGCCCCTCAGCCAATCACCATCAGGCTGCAGGGACCAATAGAGACCATGTTGTGTGGAGGGGGGTGGAGTCTCGTTTCCTGAGCCAGCGAGGCAGTTAGACCAGGAAGCTGCTCTCCTCATTATCACACACATGCAGATTAGCCTCACTCTGCTACACTGTGACATCTATTAGCACCAAGCACATATCCTCTTTGCTGAGTCACCTTCCTGTTCCTGTCACATCCTGTTCCTGTCACATGTCACATCCTCTACACTGAGTCACCTTATTTCTGTTCAAGAAGAGAGAGCTGACCTGTGAGAGGCAGGCTCCCGTCCGGCCCGGGGGATCATGGGAAGTGTAGTTCTGTGGGGGACAGGGAGGAGACCATGGTTCACAGCTCCCAGAGGCTGCAGGATCCTCCTACTACCTAGGATGCACAGCACTGGTTACCTCCTGACACAAACACAGACGCTAACAGACAGGTGCGCTAACACACACGCACACACAGGTACATACCACACACACACACCTGTGTGGATGTTGAGCAGGTCAGTGTGGATGCCTCTCTGTTCTCTGGTCAGGGTGTTGATGTGGAGGGCCCTGGCCTGGTCCAGCCTCTCCAGCGCCCCCTGCAGGATCACCCGGGTCCTGCGCTCCCCTCTCCTCTGGCTCTCACTCCTGGACCACAGCCCCCCACGCTCAGCGCCCCGCATAGCTGCACACACACTCAAGTATGTGCCAGACACACAAGTATGTGCCACACACACACACAGTGAAACTCTGTCTCCTGTCCCTCTATCCCAAACCTCCTCTCTCTGTTGCCCCCCCACCTCACCTGTGTTTTGTGGTGTGTTGCTAGGCACTGACGTTACACCATGTTGACTCTAATCAGTAGCATCAGTTACTGTGTTTTATGCTGTTGTTGTGACACACTGACTGTGGCGAGGGTGACATGGAGGGGGAGGAGAGGAGGGGGAGGAGAGGAGGGGAAGAGAGGAGGGGAAGAGAGGAGGGGAAGAGAGGAGGGGAGCGGAGGAGAGGAGGGGAAGAGAGGAGGGTCTATTCCTCTTAAAGTGTGAGCATGACGGAGGTTGGGATGGAGAGAAGGATGTTGAGAAAGTTGGACAAGCTGGTGCTCAGAGCTGGGAGGGAGAGAGAAAGAGACACACAGAGAGAGAGAGAGAGAGAGAGAGAGGTAGACACACAGAGGTAGACAGAGAGAGAGAGGTAGACACACAGAGGTAGACAGAGAGAGAGAGAGAGAGAGGTAGACAGAGAGAGAGAGAGGGGTAGACACAAAGACAGAGAGAGGTAGACACACAGAGGTAGACAGAGAGAGAGAGAGAGAGAGAGGTAGACACACAGAGGTAGACAGAGAGAGAGAGAGACAGAGAGAGGTAGACACACAGAGGTAGACAGAGAGAGAGAGAGAGATAGAGAGAGAGGTAGACACACAGAGGTAGACAGAGACAGAGAGAGACAGAGAGAGGTAGACACACAGAGGTAGACAGAGAGAGAGAGAGAGAGGTAGACACACAGAGGTAGACAGAGAGAGAGAGACAGGCTCAGACACAGATGCTTATATGATGTGTGTGTGTGTGTGTGAAATCACTGTGTGTGTAGTATCCTCCACCCACACTAGTGTATGAAACTACTCCCTGGGTAGCACAGACAGACTGCAGTTTTCTGCTTCAGGCTAGCCAGTGTGTGTGTGTGTTGCTGATCTTGTTTAACTAGCCTTGTGGGGACAGAAGTCCTTCAAGTGCCGTTTCTGGTGGGTTTTAGGTTGAGTTTGTGTCAGGGTGTGAATTACATTAAGGGTTAAGGTTAGGGTTGGGGATAATGGGATTTTCAAATGGAGTGCATTATTGGCCCCCACTAGGGTAGTAAAACCAACCCATGCTGGTGTGTGTGTGTGGGGGGTGATAGAATGTAAGGAGGTGTACTTCCGCAGTAAACGTATTTCATCACAGAATGACATCCAGTTTATTCACATCCGTATTTATACCCTTACTGTGTGAGCTCTCTTTACTGTTACAAAACCATGTTACACAACCCCGTTACATGACCCTGTTAGAGAAGCATGTTAGAGAACCAGAACCTTGATACCCAGCCCTGTTAGAGAACCGGAGGAACCCTGACAGACCCAGAACCACAGTTTGTATTCCGGGGAGTTGTTCCGGGGGTGAGACCTGCATGCATACCCCGCTGAGAGAGCCCCAGAGCTCTCCTGGTCCAGGGGTGTGGCTAGATCTTTATTTACACTAGGATTTATTCCTTTGCTTTAGCCAACGTGTTTTCTGCCACAACATGGAATGACAACAGCAGCCTGCTTCTCTCCTGCCACGTGACGGTAAAGGGGGCTTGGAGGAACACGTTCTTGGAGTAACCTCGCTAGGCTGATATAAAACCAACATTCACTGGACGTATTTCACCACTTATACACTTCAAATTGAGAGCAGATTTACTCATTACGGTGTGAGTGACCTGATATGACAAGCAATTCCGTTTCAAACACAGTTTGGACACCTGCGGGACTCGGGAGAACGGGAATTAGCATTTCAAATGACGATGATGAGAGGATGAGAGGGAGGGGGAGAGAGCGTCTATCTCAGAGTTAATGTAGCTAGAAGTATTTGGTACAGTAAAACGCTCCACTCCCACGCTTCAATCTGCGGTTGTGACCGGCTGCAGCTGAACTGGAGAGCTCTTCTGGGAACACTCGAAGCGCTCAGCCAGGCCCGCTACCTCCTACCTCCACACACCAAAGATAGACTCAACCGTCTTCTGAAATCTGAATTTGAACGGGAACTTTTGGAACAAAAGACGGCCTTTAAAATCAAATCGAATTTTATTTATAGCCTTTTTTACAAGCAATGTCACAGAGCTTCACATGAGGCACCTATAGTGGCTTAACGTCAAGTGACGTTTTAGCAAAATGTGTAGTGTAAAATAAAAGGGATTAATGTGGGTTTAGTGGAGGTTTTATGTAAAAATCTTACCTCGGTGGACTTCCTCACGCTCTCAGGACTAGATGAGCAACAACAACTAGGCTCCGCGCTCTGGGAGGAATGTCGCGGTGAAAAATGTTTCAGTCCACGTTTGTCAGCTGGGAATTTCTTTAAAAAAACACTTTTTAAGTGTCACTGACTTCTCCGTATGGTTTTGGTCGTGTTGGTATTCGGTGGAGTGGTCGAACTGTGTTTTTTACGAGGTTGAAGTATTTAGGAAATAGTCTCGCTCTGTGCACTTTGAGTGAATCAGATGGTAACCCCTGGTAACGCAGTCTCGGGACAAACTATTCGGGTGGCGTCAATCACGGAGTCACCATGGTGACTCCGTGATGACTCCGTCACAGTCACGAACACACGCTCAGATTTATGCACTGACACACTATAAGCGATCTCTCTGACAAACACAGTCACAGTCACGAACACACGCTCAGATTTATGCACTGACACACTATAAGCGATCTCTCTGACAAACACAGCACATACACTCAGCTCTCATGTACAATCTTGGATTGGATATTTTCACTTGCTCCTCTCTCTCTTCTCTCTCCTTTCACCCTCTCTCCTTCTCTCCTCCCCTATCTCCTCTCTCCTATTATCTCTCTGTCTTTATCTCTCTCCTCTATCTCTCTCCTCCCTCTTTTATCTCTCTCATATGGATCTCACAGAAAGACATCTGTTTTTAGCAGCTGCCTCCAGCAGTGGCACTGACCTTCCTCTCAGCACAGAGAACATCTGAGAACATCTTAACATCTCTCTGGTTACCAGTGTAGAACATGAGTCCAGCTCTCTGGTTACCAGTGTAGAACATGAGTCCAGCTCTCTGGTTCTGAGGAAAGGAGGGAAGAGAGGAGGAAAGGAGAGAAGAGGAAAGGAGAGGAGGAGAGAGAGAGGAGGGAGAGATAGAAGAGGAGAGAGGGAGAGAGAGTGGAGGGAGAGAGGGAGAGAGAGAGGAGGGAGAGAGAAGAGGAGAGAGGGAGAGAGAGGAGGAAAGAGGGAGCGAGGTGTGTGCTCAGGGCTGTTGTGCTGACGCAGGAAGACTCAGAGAGAAATATACTCACTTCACACACTGAGTTTACTGCAAGACGGTTAGCAGCACACACACATCCCACACACACCTGACAGACACACACATCCCACACACACCTGACAGACACACACATCCCACACACACCTGACAGACACACACATCCCACACACACCTGACAGACACACACATCCCACACACACCTGACAGACACACACATCCCACACACACCTGACAGACACACACATCCCACACACACCTGACAGACACACACATCCCACACACTCACAATTTTTAGTGTGAGAATATGTATGGGTGTGTGTGTATATAGTAAGTGTGTGTGTGTATATAGTGAGTGTGTGTGTGTGTGTGCTGGTTATAGTCCGTTTCCCCAGAGTGGAGTGAGGCTACAGCCCCACCTGAAATAGCATCAATGTCCCATTCACCAGACTGCTGTTACTGCTCACAGCTAGACAACTGCTCTCCTCCTCTCTATCCTGTCCTCCCTCTCTCCCTCTCCTCCTCCTCTCTGCATCCTCTCCTTCTTCACCCTCTTCCTTCTTCTCTAACCTGGACCCAGAGAGAGGAGGACAAGAGTGATGATTAAACCTCATAAACTCATTAAGGGAGCTGTGAAATCCAAAGTGTGAGCGAGCATGTGTGCATGAGCATTTGGGTGTGTGTGTGTATGTGTGTGTGTGTGTGAAGCCCAAGGGAGGGTTAAGTATGGAAACAGAGCAGATTTAGGAGGTGATTCTCATATCATCTGGCCGATCAAGACAGGAGTCACCTAGAGGAGGAGAGAAGGGAGGAGGGGGTAACTTATGGTGGGTTCTCCATGAGGAGGAGGGAAGTAAAGGGGGGGGGGGTGGCAGCCAGGTGAGGAGGGGTAAGGGGGGGGGGGGCAGCCAGGTGAGGAGGGGTAAGGGGGGGGGGCAGCCAGGTGAGGAGGGGTAAGGGGGGGGGGCAGCCAGGTGAGGAGGGGTAAGGGGGGGGGGCAGCCAGGTGAGGAGGGGTAAGGGGGGGGGGTCATGTTGTAATGAGAGAGCGTCTCAGAGGAGAGGCTCTATAACTGAGCTGCTATTCTGATCCTGCTCTGGTGTACGTACACACACAGTCACACACACACAGTCACACACACACACAGTCACACACACACACAGTCACACACACACACAGTCACACGCACACACAGTCACACACACACAGTCACACTCAGTGACGAGGGTTGCGACAAAAATGTCATTGTTTTGCCTGCAGTGGTGGAACCTCCTCACTCACTGTCTCGTATGTGTGTGTGTGTGTGTCTGTATGTGTCTGTGTGTGTGTCTGTATGTGTGTGTATCTGTATGTGTCTGTGTGTGTGTGTATCTGTATGTGTCTGTGTGTGTGTGTATCTGTATGTGTCTGTGTGTGTGTATCTGTATGTGTCTGTGTGTGTGTATCTGTATGTGTCTGTGTGTGTGTATCTGTATGTGTCTGTGTGTGTGTATCTGTATGTGTCTGTGTGTGTGTGTGTGTGTGTATCTGTATGTGTCTGTGTGTGTGTATGTGTCTGTGTGTGTGTGTGTGTGTGTGTGTCTGTGTCCCTCTCCACCTCCTCCTCCAATCCCCCTCTCCACCTCCTCCTCCAATCCCCCTCTCCACCTCCTCCTCCAATCCCCCTCTCCACCTCCTCCTCCAATCCCCCTCTCCACCTCCTCCTCCAATCCCCCTCTCTATCTTCTCCGCTCTCTGTTCTACCATATCCTTCCTCTCTTCCTTTCTTTTCTGGACAGGAAACAGGAAACACCAGAGACAAGAAAGACAGAAACAGACATTGGTAAACATCAGTCTATTGTTTATTCATAATAAAAGATACAATATTACTTAATATAAGTTACTGCAGTTTTAAATAGCCAGAACCACCGAATCAACCAATGAGTTC
The DNA here is from genome assembly GCF_963692335.1 of Osmerus eperlanus. Lineage (NCBI taxonomy): Eukaryota > Metazoa > Chordata > Actinopteri > Osmeriformes > Osmeridae > Osmerus > Osmerus eperlanus. The sequence goes on from NC_085043.1 coordinate 10,605,761, forward strand.
TGTGTAGGATCACTGTAGTGAGTATACACACCCCTGCACCCCCCCACACACACACCCACACACATTCTTCTGCTCTCACATAATGTCTGTGGGCTCTTCATGCTGTAAATAGTGTGTGTGTGTGTGAGAGAGAGAGTGTGTGCATGTGTGTGAGAGATGGCGTGTGTGAGAGTGTGTGTGTGTGAGAGAGTAGGTGTGTTTGAGAGATGGTGTGTGCGTGTATGCGTGTGTACGTGTGTGTGGTGTGTATGTGTGCGTGTGTGTGGTGTGTATGTGTGTTTGTGTGTGTACGTGTGTGTGGTGTGTGTGTGGTGTGTAGGTGTGTTTGTGTGTGTACCTGTGTGTGGTGTGCGTGTGTGTGGTGTGCATTGATGGGACATGGAATTGACTTATTGCATTAGATGGTCTCTGTGTATCAGTACGATGTTGTGATGTTGTTGTTAGACACACACACACACACACAGCATTATTGTGCATAAGATGTTGGGTCATTGGTTTCTGTTGTGCTTATTAGACTATTTGCATTTGTGTGTGTATAGGGGTGTGTGTATGTATGTGTGTGTGTGTGTATGTGTGTGTGTATGAGGGATTAGAGCTTCCAGTGATGTCTGAGGCTGGACACAGATGAAGGACGGGAAGAGAGGAAAGAGAGAGGAGGAGAGAGAGAGGAGGAGAGAGTGAGGAGGAGAGAGAGAGAGGAGAGAGAGAAAGGAGAGAGAGAGAGAGAGAGAGAGAGAGGAGGAGAGAGGAGGAAAGAGAGAGAGAGGAGAGAGAGAGAGAGAGAGAGAGAGAGAGGAGGAATGTACATGTGTTCATTCAGTGGAGTGTCTCTGAGCCTGGCCTTCCTGCTCTAAGCCGTGTCCCCTCTGGTGTGTGTGGGGGGGGGGGGCTGACGACTGATTTATTCCAGAGTCTAGTCTAGCTTAAACTGTCTTCATCTAAACTCTGTGCTACACACACACACACACACACACACAGACTGGGCTCTCTCTAGGGTGTCTCCTCATGTCTGCTCTGCATGAGACCAGCTCTCAGGGCACATGGTGTGTGTGTTTTGTTGCGTGTACAGTTGTACTTGTGTGGGGGTGAGGGGGGGAGAGAGAGATAGAGAGCTAGTCGCCTGCACAAACACCCCTCTGGCCAATCACGTAAAGCACACAGGCCAGAGGGGCCAATCAGCACTGAGGAGGACTTCTTCATGACCGATCTCAGCCCTCTAACTATCACCGGCTGTCACAGTGTGTGTGTCTGCCTGTATCTGTGTGTGTCTGTCTGTATCTGTGTGTGTGTGTATGTGTGTAGGAACTGCAGTCCTCAGTGTTAATATTTATATCTGTCTGCCTGTCAGAAGGTATAAATACCTCTAGTTCAAGGAGAGAGAGGATAATTCTGGGAGGGGCACCAACATACATGAGGGTGTCCTTTCATTCAGCAGCACACACACCCTCACACATACACTGTATAGTCTGAGATCTGTGTATGTGTGTGAGAGAGTGTGTGTGTGTGTGTGTGTGAGAAGCCTCAGGTTTGAGCCTGTAAGCTGCTGAGACACATTTAGCAGCTCCTAAATAAACGATCTGATAATGATGCACTAAAGACACCGGATAGTTTAGGTTGTGTGTGCGTGTGTGTGTGTTGACCGGTGTTGAGCTCAGGACTCATCATCTTAGAATGGAGGGAGGGAGGGGAGAGGGGGGCGGGAGGATGGAGGGAGGGAGGATGGAGGGAGGATGGAGGGAGGATGGAGGGAGGGGAGAGGGGGGTGGAAGGAGGGAGGGAGGATGGAGGGAGGATGGAGGGAGGGAGGATGGAGGGAGGATGGAGGGAGGGGAGAGGGGGGTGGGAGGAGGGAGGGGAGAGGGGGGCGGGAGGAGGGAGGGAGGGGAGAGGGGGGAGGGAGGATGGAGGGAGGATGGAGGGAGAGAGGTGGGAGGGAGGGAGGATGGAGGGAGGGAGGGGGGTGGGAGGATGGAGGGAGAATGGAGGGAGGGAGGTGGGAGGGGGGTGGGAGGAGGGAGGGAGGGAGGGAGGATGGAGAGAGGGAGGTGGGAGGAGGGAGGGAGGGAGGATGGAGAGAGGGAGGTGGGAGGAGGGAGGGAGGATGGAGAGACAGATGGAAGGAGGGTGTTAATGTTCTGGGGCCTGAGGCTCTGACTTTAACTCTGCCCTTGAGAGGAAAAAGAGAGTGTGTGTGTGGTGGGTGTGTGTGTGTGTGGTGTGTGTGTGTGCAGATGCGTCCCAGTGGGTTAGGGTGGGTTGGTGTGTGACAGAGTTTGATTACAAATGAGCCTCCTGGTGAACAGTACAACTGATCATCTAATAATGACACACACACACAGAGGATCACACACACACACACGATCCTACACACACACACCGAGAATCACACACACACACAATCCTACACACACACACACAGAGGATCACACACACAACCTCTTTCTCTCCTTATGTCTATGCTGTCAGGTGTTGGGAGCTGTGTTAATGAAGCCCCCTCCCTCCCTTTACTCCACCTCTTCTAACCCTCCATCTATCCCTCCCTCTATCACTCTCATAATGGATGGAGAGATGGGGGGGAGGGAAGATTGGTTGGTGAGTCTAGACCGATGAATCACTCATTCCCGCTGGTGAAAAAGGCTCTGTGACCGTTCTGCCCCAGTTACACACACACTCACACATGCACACATACAGGCCGAAAGCGTAGCCATGCACACACACGCAGTCCTTCGTCTCCACAGCGACTAGAGGTTGGGCCATGCTGTGTTGGCTTGTTCTGTTAGCTTACTGAAGCTCACATTCCCTATGGTTTCATTAACACTACTGCAGTTAGCCTAGCCCAGCCTAGCTCAGCCTAGCCCAGCTCAGCCCAGCTCAGCCCAGCCTAGCCCAGCTCAGCTCAGCCCAGCTCAGCCTAGCCCAGCTCAGCCCAGCTCAGCCTAGCTCAGCCTAGCCCAGCTCAGCCTAGCCCAGCTCAGCCCAGCTCAGCCCAGCTCAGCCTAGCACAGCCCAGCTCATCCCAGCTCAGCCTAGCCCAGCCTAGGTATGACTCACTCGACAAAACTGTCTCTAATCTGTTGGAGCTCCGTGGTAGAATGTGCTGCATGGACATTGGAGGCTGACCTTCACACCCACACACACACGCACACACACGCACATACACACGCACACGCACGTGTGTATATCAGCCAGTTTTGTTAGAACCCTCTAAGCTCAGGGAGTTACTCTGGAACCCCTGACTCACGTCACCACGATCTGTACAGTGTGTGTGTGTGTGTGTGTGTGTTAGGATGTGTGTGTTTGAGTGTGTGTTTGTATGTTATTGCTCCTGATAGCTAAGAGGTCACTCTGTCATTCTGAAGTGGAAGGCATATTCCCCCTTATTGCTGTGTATCTCTATTTTACACGCGCGCACACACACTTACACGCACACACACACAAATACACACACAGAACAGAATATCAGTCCAGTAAATATTTAAATCCAAGTCCTCAGTGCTCCTTCCTCCTCCTCCTCCTCCTCCTCTCCCCCCCCCCCCTCCTCTTCCAGAAGGTTCACACCTCACACCTGCATGCCGGGCTTGTTCAGGTCCCCGTTCCCCTGGTTGCCCCCCCCCTCCCCCCCCGCAGCCCCCCCCTCCGCCCCCCTCCTCGTCCTCGCTGTCCAGCTCGTCCTCCTTCCTCCTGCTGTAGCGCTCATACAGCACCATCAGCACCCCCATCACCCAGGCAGACACCGTCCCCGCAGAGAAGATGACGAAGCCGATGGCGATGAAGAACAGGTAGTCCCAGTAGCCCAGGCCCTGGTGGCAGTCTGCACGCAGCTGCATGCCCACCTCCGCCAGACGCTGCCCCCAGAGGTCTGGAGGCCCCTGGCACACAGTCTGACCCTCGTCTGGGGGAGAGGAGGGGGGAGAGGAGGAGGGGGAGGAAGCGGGAGGAGAGGGGGGGGAGAGAGAGGAGAGAAGGGGGAGGGGGGGGGTAAAGAAGAAAAGAAAGTTGGAGGGCAGGACAGAAAGGAGAAATCAATTATTACAGACAGCTACACACACATACACACACACACATACACACACACACACACACACACATACACACACACACATAATACAGTGATAGCCTCAGACACTACAAATCTCCTCAGGTCTGGACTGTCTAAGACTGCAAGACTCAAGTGGATTACTACACACACACACAGCATAATGCATCACATAACTGGTACTTGATGTTATAAACAGCTTTGATTCAAAGTTTAGGTTTTTTCTTGTTCAGTATACTGTCTATCAAGGGAGGGAAGAGAGGGAGGGAGGGATGGGATGGGGAGAGAGAGGGGGGTGGGAGAGAGGGATGGGGGGGAGAGAGAGGGGGTGGGAGAGAGGGATGGGAGGGGGGAGAGAGAGGGGGATGGGAGAGAGGGATGGGGGAGAGAGAGGGGGATGGGAGAGAGGGATGGGGGGGAGAGAGAGATGGGGGGGAGAGAGAGGGGGATGGGAGAGAGATGGGGATGAGGGGGAGAGGGGGGAGAGAGGATGGTGCGTGTGTCTGGATGGGAGAACTGTCATCTCTGATATATGTGCAGGCCAGATAACTGTTAATTAAACTGCACTCATCCTCCAATACAGCCAAAGGTCTGACAGAAGTAGAGAGAGAGAAAGAGAGAGAGAGAATGGCCAAATATGATTTATAGTTGTTGGAGCCCAAGCCAGTGTTCAGATTGAGGGAGTGTGTGGGGGAGAGAGAGAGAGAGAGAGAGAGAGAGAGAGAGAGAGAGAGAGAGAGAGAGAGTTCTGATCTCTGGTTCCATCATGGTTCTGCTTCTGTCCGGAGTGAAAGTTCAGATCTGACTCCTGACCCCTGATCCCGGGTTAGCTCCTGTTCTCCACCAGAGAGAACAGTTAGTGATGACCCCTTGCTCCACCAGAGAGAGGAAGGTCATGAAGCTGGATGAATATGGTCATGTGTTCACCCAGCAGATACGACACAGGGGAGGGAGGACGAGAGGGGAGGATGAGAGGAAGAGAGAGGGGAGGATGAGAAAGAAGAGGAGAGGGGAGGAGAGAAGAGAAGAGGAGGAGAGGGGAGGAGAGAGGAAGAGAGAGGGGAGGATGAGAGAGAAGAGGAGAGGGGAGGAGAGAAGAGAAGAGGAGGAGAGGGGAGGAGAGAGGAAGAGAGAGGGGAGGAGAGAGGAAGAGAGAGGGGAGGATGAGAGAGAAGAGAAGAGGGGAGGAGAGAAGAGAAGAGGAGGAGAGGAGGAGGATGAAGAGAGGGATGAAGGAGAAGGGTACCATGTGGGTTTCAGGTTAGTTCAGGTCAACACCACAGACCACATGTATATCTTCTTACATACATAGATCCTGTACGTAGTGACATTTATATCGACGTTACTCAGGATGTTCTCAGATGCAGAAATAGAGAGACTAGATTAGAGATGCTTCTGAGCTAGCCAGGAATGTTGTGTAACTAAACTCATTAGTGATGCCTTGACCTCTGCACTTGTTCTCTATACTGATCAACTTTAAGACCCTGAACACACTCCCACACACACACACACTCTCTCTCACACACACACACACACACACACACATTCTCACGCACACACACACAGATTACCATCTGCATTTGCATCATTAGTAATGTTAGAAATATCACTGTTTACTGCCTGGCCTCTAGGTACACAACACCACAACTACCCAACTACCCTGGATACACACACACACAGTACACACACCTACACTTCCCCAACACACACGCACACACTAGTACACACTCACACACACCCACACACACACAGCTGATCTGGTGTAAGAGGGATTAACCTGAGGGTTGGGCCACTCTAACAGTCAACATGATATTTATAACATTACTAATGATGCCAATACAGATGGCTTTCTGTGTGTGTGTGTCTGTGTGGGTATAAGTGTGTGTGTGTGTCTGTGTGGGTATAAGTGTGTGTGTGTGTCTGTGTGGGTATAAGTGTGTGTGTGTGTCTGTGTGGGTATAAGTGTGTGTGTGTGTCTGTGTGGGTATAAGTGTGTGTGTGTGTCTGTGTGGGTATAAGTGTGTGTGTGCGTAAGGGTGTGTGTGGGGGTGCATAAGGGTGTGTGTGTGGGGGGGGGGTGAGTGTATAAGCGTGTCCAAGAGTGAGAATATGAACAGCAGGTATAGAGATATGTAGCTTTGGAAGCATGTGTGAGCGTGTGTGTGTGAGTGTATGTGTGAGGAGAACCAACCTCACCAAGATGACAGGAAGTAGAGAAGAAAAGTTTCCTGCGCTCTGTTTGGCAAACTGAACAGTGAAGATATGTTAACTGTTTTCTGGTTGGCCAGCTGAACAGCTGAACAGTGTTAACATATCCGTTATACCAGAGAACAGTTAACATATCTTCACTGTTCAGCTGGCCAACTGAACAGTGAAGATATGTTAACTGTTTTCTGGTTGGCCAGCTGAACAGTGAAGATATGTTAACTGTTCTCTGTTTGGCCAGCTGAACACAGTGAAGATATGTTAACTGCTTTCTGGTTGGCCAGCTGAACAGTGAAGATATGTTAACTGTTCTCTGGTTGGCCAGCTGAACAGTGAAGATATGTTAACTGTTCTCTGGTTGGCCAGCTGAACAGTGAAGATATGTTAGCTAAGAATAGTTGACCTTTGCTACATCAGGGAGAAGATAAAAACACAGGCCTCCTCTCGGCTCAGCGTTAGTCAGACTACTGCCCTGAAACCTCCCACTGTCCCTCTCTCCCTCTTCTGTACCATCTCTCCCTCCATCCCTCCATCCCCTCCACCACCACCTAGAAAACTAGAAAGAAGACACACACACACCACTCCAGTCTTCAGTTACAGGCTGTGGTTGTCTACTTGTTCCAGGTCATCAATAATGAACGTCATGAGCATGTAAGAGCTATCAATGACTCGGCATCACAATACCTGCTGTGAACACACCCCTCCATCCATACGCTCCTCTTCATCTCTCTATCACTCCATACTTTCTTATTCACTCCATCTCCTCCGTTATCCACACCTCCCTTCCTCCTATCTGTCTGTCTCCTCTTTCTATCTTTCTCCTTCCATCTCTCTTTCTCCTATTTGTCTATCCCTCCTTCCATGTCTCTATCCCTCCTTCATCTTTTTAACTCTGTTCCTTGTATGCTCAATGTGAATGCATCCACCTGTCTTTTTCCCCTCCCTCCCTCCCTCCCTCCCTCCCTCCCTCTTTCTTCAACTCCATCCTTCTCTCTATGAATATTTAACGTTTCCTCCACGCTCGACCTCCCCAGCTTGGCTCTGTGCCTGGGGGGGAGCTTTGCTCACAAAGTCCCCCCCCCCCCCGTGTCTTCTCCCCTCATAGTACCCTGGACCTACAACCTCCACCCCCCAGTACCCTCCACCCTCTTCCCCCATAGTAGCGTCCACAGCCTTGCCCATCCCTAAGTACCCTCTAACCCCCCTCCAGCCCCCCCTCCACCCCCAGCCTCTCTCTCTCTCTTCTCTCCAGCTTGTTATTCCTTTCCACCAGGAACACACAGAGCTTGGGGCAGAGCTCTGCCTCAAAGCTCACAATGCAAATATGCTTCTCTCCCTCTCCTCCCTCTCTCTCACCCTGCCTCTGCCTCCTCCTCCATTCTCCCCAGCCTCACTATGCCCCACCCTGCCACACTCTGCCTCAGTCCGAACTCTCCCTCTATGGAGAGGCTGCCTCAGAGACAGAGAGGGGAGGCGGGGTTGTCAACGGAGCATGCAGACGATTCTCTCTGCCAATCAAATCAATGTCCACGCAGCATGCTGAGTAAGCACTGCGGTGACCCTGGGCCGGCCGCGCTCCAAACCACACGCTCCTGAACCCCAGGGGAGGGGGGACGTTCCACACCCAGGTGTGCCCACAGAGACTCCTCCTCCTGGCTGCTCTCCTCATCGCTCTGCTCCAGATGATCAGAGGAAGGCAGGGAGGATGACAGAGAGCTAGATTATTCAGAGCACAGGTGGAACTGTCTATGTCCCTCTCTCTCCCTCTCCGTCTTCCTCTCTCTCTCTCTACGTCTCTCTTTCTCTGTCTATGTCTCTCTGTCTCTACGTCTCTCCCTCTCCCACACAGCCTGCTAAGAGCCTAGGACAGCTGGAATCTATATTACCCTGTAAGCCCTGCAGTCACCATGGAGGGCATTCCAAACAATAGAATGTACTCTAACTCACACTCTGCTTCAGACCCACCCACCCCCACACACACACACACAGGCGCACATACCCACACACACACGGGCGCACACACACCCTGTACTGTTGCCTTCTACTCACAGCATGCCCCACATACAAAACACACACACATGCACACACACACACACTCCTGACCCCATTCTCTCTCTCCTGACTGTCAGTCTGGTTACTGTACTTGATTATAGCTGCCATGTCAATATAGTCACCATATCAGAGACTGAGAGAGTGAGATTGTTTGTATTTGACATGCTTTTCTGCAGCTGTCTTAATTGTGAAACAAAATACTGAATTGTATTATATGAGCTGTTATTATGATAAAGATGTTATTATGATAGAGATGTTATTATGATAGAGATGTTATTATGATAGAGATGTTATTATGATAGAGATGTTATTCTGTAGCTTGTATTTCCTTCTCCTCTCCTCCTCCTCTCCTCTCCTCCTCTAGAACCTGCAGGAGAACTTACAAGAGAGACCATCATTCCTCCCAGACTGCAGGCAGACGTGAGGAGAGACCGTCACATCTGCCGTATCCCTGTCTGAACTGTTGGAAAAGCCTGAATATCACACATTTTGTTGCAAATGAACTCTGTCATGTGCTGAACTTGATCTTGTCTGGACTCTGTAGGAGAAACTCACTGACGTGAGAAGGTGTAACCCTCCAGCGGGTCGCCCTGCTGAGAGGCAGGATCATCTGAGATCCTCACACACACTCCTGTTCCACTGTCCTGAGCAGGGGTCAGGCCACCCCCACTGTCCTGACGCCTCACTGGGGACATGCTGGTCCTCCGGGGAGGGGGGGGGCAGCAGGGTGCGAATTACGGGGGGGGTTTGGGGGGGTCTTACCCCCCTAATTAAGACTTGGACCCCCCCCAAAAGAGGTAAAAACCACAGGTGGGGGGGTCGATACACGCTCTGGAGAAGAAGTTGACCCCCCCGATTGTCATTGTATAATTCGCAGTCTGAGGGGCAGGGAGGAGGTGGTGTGGAGATGGAGGGAGGGTGTGTGTGTGTGTCTGTGTGTGTGTGTGTGTGTGTGTGTGTGTGTGAGTGTGTGTGTGTGTGTGTGTGTGTGTGAGTGTGTATGTGAGTGTGTGTGTGTGAGTGTGTGTGTAGGAGAGAGGGATTGAAGTACAGAGCTACACTGTCAGGAACTATTGACTGAGCACCCACAATCAAATTAGCTAAACGAGTTGATGTGACAATAACAACGGATAAGACCTTGCAGCATCGCTGGCGCGTGCTATTAACAGCGCAGGAACGTGTTCCGGCCAGTCCGGCCCAGATAAGCTGCTGCCACCGAACAGCCGACACGGCCAGACCACGAGAGCGTCCATGCAGCTTAACATCCAGCATAGCGCTCTGACCGGAACTGCATATAAACAGCCTACATTTGTAAACATATTTGGGTGGGTAGCTAGCTTTGTGGTAGAACATTTGACTGCATATTAACAGGTCGCAGACTCGCCCCCCCCCCCCCGCCCCCCTGCCGCCGCTCCCCCTCCTTCTATACGTCACTTTGGATAAAAACGTCTGCTAAATCAACGCATGATTATCATTTTTCGACAACATTTTAAGGAGTTAAAACCTAAACTAAAAAGTGCCGTGCTGACAGAGAGAGAGAGACCAGATATCTTCACCTTGGAACTTGAAGCCCTCGATCTGCACCCACAAGCAGAGGTCCTCCGTGTCACAGTCACAGCGCCACGGGTTCCCGCTCAGCCCCAGGGAGCGGAGCGCGGGCAGCGCGATCAGCGTGCTGATGTTCAGCCCGGTCAGGTTGTTCCGAGACACATCCAGAACCTGCAGGGCCGTGTTCTCCGCGAACGCGTCCGGGTGGATCTCGGCCAGGCTCGGGTTATCCGTCAGCCGCAGCATCACCAGGGACGCCAGAGGCCCGAACGTCCGGTCCTCGATTAGAGCAAGTTTGTTATAGGAAAGGTCCAGGTAAGCCAGTTTCCGAAGATTCCCGAATGTCGACTCGGAGATCTCGGTGAGAGAGTTGTTGCTGCAGTCCAGGTACACCAAGTCAGACAGGTAGTTAAGCTGCAGCGCGGGAAGGTCTCCGATGCGGTTGTTGGAGATGATTAGCTGCCGCGTGGCCAGAGGGAGGTCAGTGGGGAAGCGCGTGAGATCCTGCCCGGCGCACTGAACCACGAGCTGGTCGTCACACACGCATCTGTCGGGGCAGCCGGCTGTTAGAGCCGGGGACGGAGCCACCCCCATCACGAAGACCAGGAGAAACAGCAGACGGAGGGACTGCGCGCTGGGGCCGGGCAGGAGACACATGACGAGGCCACCCAGAGCGTCATGAACTCGGGCCGAGCAGGACCAGGACTCTCCGCCCCAGCCCGGACATCCTGCATGGGTACGCGGGAGTGGGAGTGTAGCTGAGCGGATACTCGGCTGAGCTGGCTCGCGCTGCCTGGATCTCTGGGTGCTGTTTATATCCAGTCTTTCTCTCTCCCTCGCTCCCTCTCTCGTTCTCAAAAAGGACTATCGGTCACTCACTCGCACGCGCTCACTCGCGCCACGCACGTCGCCAAAAGACATTCGTTAATTTCGAAGGTGACCGAGAGACGTTTCTAATCGCGTGGCGAGTGAGAATCGTTTATGCTTACCAGATTTATATTTTTCCGGTTGAACAGACCACAGCGGATCACTTGCTGCACGAAATCGTCGCGTCGGTTTTTCATTTCAGTGAGTTAGTCGTCAGGCAGACAGAATGTGTGGTTAATTTAGTTTACAAACAATAGACATGCGCACCTTCCAGGATGTGACCCCTCGAGAGGAGACGTTCTAGCCCAAACACTTGTTTCCGTTCCGTTAACGACGATTCTAGATGTGTGGCCTGTGCCTCGTTCAAACGGCGGTTCCGTTAGAGAATATGACTTAAAACGGCTTGCGTCGATCTCGCTTCTCAAGACAACTATGTGGATGTGAGCTGGAGCGCTTGGTCGCTTTAACTCTCTCCCCCTCACGCTCTCTTTCCCCCTCTCTCTTTCTTCCTCTAGTCTGTCTCTGTCTCTCCCCCCCTTTCCCTCTCTCTCTCTCTCTCTCTCTCTCTCTCTCTCTCTCTCTCTCTCTCTCTCTCTCTCTCTCTCTCTCTCTCTCTCTCTCTCTCTTTCTCTCTCTCTCTCTCTCTCTCTCTCTGTCTCTCTTCTCTCTCTCTCTCTCTCCTCTCTCTATCTCTCTCTCCCCTTTCTCTTTCTCTGTAGCAATGATGCTGCTGTTGCTGCCTGTGTGCGTGTGTGTGCGCGCGTGCGTGCTAGCGCGTGTGCTCTGTCCAGCACCGTCACAGGAGCTGGGAGCCCTGTAGTGACGTAACCAGGTGGTGTCTGTGTCCGCCCAGACGCAGGTTAACTTCAGGTGCAGACGGAGTCTGGTGACCACGCGCATCTGAGACGCTGCGGTCTGTTTCCTGACGCGCGCTCCTCCACAAACAACTTTAGATTGTATGTCAACTATATTATAGTTTCCCTTCAAGTCTAGCTACCTTTTATTCCTGTTCCATACACATCAATACAATTAAAATACTTTCATAAAGTTTATACATTGATAGATTGATAGATTGATAGAATGATAGATTGATAGATAGATACATAAATAGATCCATAGATAGAACCTGACCATTCATGCCAATAAAGCATTTAGCATGTTAAAGCAATTTGAATTAGAATTTAGTTTCTACATTGTTTCAGGGTTTGATTTTAAAGGTATAACATTTTAGTGATATTTCCTGGATGTCTAACATTAGAGTTGACCTAATTCTGCAGGACAGGTCTCCTAGATTCTTTAATCAAATGCTTTAGTCTTTAGTCTCCGCTCTGAATCTACCAGAGGCTCAGGCTGTCATTACTAGACCTGAGTTGTGTTTATGTAACTCATGGAAGCGTTTCCTGGTGAGGACGTGTCTCTTGTCCTGACATTTAGGCCCCTCTCTCTCTTCTCTCTCTCTCTCTCTCTCTCTCTCTCTCTCTCTCTCTCTCTCTCTCTCTCTCTCTCTCTCTCTCTCCCTCTCTCTCTCTCTCTCCCCACCTCAGTAACCATAAGGTGCGTATGTGTGTGTGTGTGCACAAGTTAAAGATTACAAAGTACAACATGGAGGGATGGTTTCACACAACAGCAGGCTAGCCCTGGCTCTCCTCAACAGCATGCTAGCACGCTAGCCCTGGCTCTCCTCAACAGCATGCTAGCACGCTAGCCCTGGCTCTCCTCAACAGCATGCTAGCAGGCTAGCCCTGGCTTTCCCCAACAGCAGGCTAGCAGGCTAGCCCTGGCTCTCCTCAACAGCAGGCTAGCAGGCTAGCCCTGGCTCTCCTCAACAGCAGGTTAGTACGCTAGACCTGGCTCACCTCAACAGCAGGTTAGCAGGCTAGCCCTGGCATTCCTCAACAGCAGGCTAGCAGGATAGCCCTGGCTCTCCTCAACAGCAGGTTAGCAGGCTAGCCCTGGCATTCCTCAACAGCAGGCTAGCAGGATAGCCCTGGCTCTCCTCAACAGCAGGTTAGCAGGCTAGCCCTGGCTCTCCTCAACAGCAGGCTAGCAGGCTAGCCCTGGCTCTCCTCAACAGCAGGTTAGCAGGCTAGCCCTGGCTCTCCTCAACAGCAGGCTAGCCCTGGCTCTCCTCAACAGCAGGTTAGCAGGCTAGCCCTGGCTCTCCTCAACAGCAGGCTAGAGGCTCCTCTCTCTCCAGAGGTCGTGTGACTCACACTGATGTTGCATAATTCCTGTAGAAGGCAGCCATGCCTGGTGTTGACTATTCCACCCACCACACACAGCAGACCACACACCAGCAGACCACACACCAGCAAATCACCCACCACACACAGCAGACCACACACAGCAGACCACACACCACACACAGCAGACCATACACCAGCAGATCACACACCACACACAGCAGACCACACACCACACACCAGCAAATCACCCACCACACACAGCAGATCACACACCAGCAGACCACACACCAGCAGACACACCAGCAGACCACACACCACACACCAGCAGATCACACACCACACACCAGCAGACCACACACCAGCAGATCACACACCAGCAGACCACACACCAGAAGACCACACACCACACACCAGCAAACCACACACCAGCAGACCACACACAGCAGACCACACACCACACACAGCAGACCACACACCACACACCAGCAGACCACACACCACACACCAGCAGATCACACACCACACACCAGCAGACCACACACCAGCAGACCACACACCACACACCAGCAGACCACACACCAGCAGACCACACACCAGCAGACCACACACCAGCAGACCACACACCACACACCAGCAGATCACACACCACACACAGCAGATCACACACCACACACAGCAGACCACACACCAGCAGACCACACACCAGCAGACCACACACCAGCAGACCACACACAGCAGATCACACACCACACACCAGCAGACCATACACCACACACCAGCAGACCATACACCACACACAGCAGACCACACACAGCAGACCACACACCAGCAGACCACACACCACACACAGCAGACCACACACCACACACCAGCAGACCATACACCACACACAGCAGACCACACACCACACACAGCAGACCACACACCAGCAGATCACACACCACACACAGCAGACCACACACCACACACCAGCAGACCATACACCACACACAGCAGACCACACACCAGCAGATCACACACCACACACAGCAGACCACACACCACACACCAGCAGACCATACACCACACACAGCAGACCACACACCAGCAGATCACACACCACACACAGCAGACCACACACCACACACAGCAGACCACACACCACACACAGCAGACCACACACCAGCAGATCACACACAGCAGATCACACACCACACACTGTCTGTCTATCAGCCTGTCTGTCAGCATGCCTGTCTGTCTGCCTGTCTATCTGCCTGTCTATCTGCCTGCCTGTCTGTCTGCCTGTCTGCTTGTCTCACACCAGTGTATCGTTCGTTCTGGGAGTGTTGAGTGTCTGAGTGTTTCTGGTTGTCCTGTATTGTGTGCCAGTAAAGTGAAGCAATTGGAATCATTAGTGTAACTTTCCTCTTGACTGCTTCCTGGAATGTATGTGTGTGTGTGTGAGCATGTATGTGTGTGAGCATGTGTGTGTGTGAGCATGTGTGTGTGTGTGCGTGGTGCACAATGACAATGTGTATTATTTAACAGGGGCGTGTGTCGGTGTCAGCTGTCACTGGAGCCTGAGGCCTCTACTCCCTCCCTCTCCCTCTTTCTCTCTCTCCCTCTCTCTCTCTCTCTCCCTCTCTCACTCCCTCTCTCGCTCTCTTCCTCTCTCCCTCTCTCTCTCCCTCTCTCTCCCTCTCTCTCGCTCTCTCCCCTCCCTCCCCCCCTCCCTCTCTCTTTCTTTGTCTCTCTCCCTCCATCTCTCCCTCCACACACACACACACACACACTGGGTGACACCACTGTGGCTGTTTCCTCTGAGGTTAGTAAACAAACATGAAGCAGATGAGCCTAGACCAACTCTGTTCTGCTGACTGTGTGTGTGTGTGTGTGTGTGTGAGCACACAAGCATTTGTTTGTGAGCCAGCATGTGTGTGTGTGTGTGTGTGTGTGTGTATGTGAGCAAGCATGTGTGTATGAGCCAGCATGTGTGTGTGTGTGTGTGTGTGAGCAAGCATGTGTGTGTGTGTGTGAGCCAGCATGTGTGTGTGTGTCTTTCTGTGTGTGACCATCTCATGGTCTGAGTGGAGAAAGGTCAGTGCAGAGCTGAGTGTGAGGTCAGGCAAGTCCTCCGTGACTCATGCCCAGCTGGTGCTCCCTGTCTGGGCCTGCCTCCCTACTCCAGCCCATGGTCTGGCAGGCCTGAGGGCCGCAGGGAGCCTAGCCGCGGCCCAGACGGGGAGGGGGGGAGACAGGATTTAGAGGGAACTCTCTACCCTCTGTAAACTATTCATTTGTCCACTAACAACCTACAAATGACCACACACACTCACACACACACTTGCACACACCAAGTGTTCCCTGATGTTGTGTTCCTGGACCCTGATGATCCTGTAGACATGTTGAATAATGCACGGTCAGACTAGGCTGCACACACACGGAAACTCCACGTCACTGTCTGTCTGGCTGGAGAGAGAGGGAGAAAAGACAGACAGAGGTTAACCTTTTTGATGACACCAGGCATCACTAATGGGCGCACGCCTGCATACATTTTGCGTGCGTGCTGTTGTACACATTTCCCGGTGATTACCGCTAGGGTCCTCCGTCCTCGAGTCCTCAACCCCTCCTGTCCTTCTCAGTTCCCGAGAAAGAAACGATCTCACGCGAAAGAGGATTTGGTTAACGACAAATACTACATATTATGAAGGTGTGTTTGTCTTTTTGTTTGATTTCGTAAATTGGAAAGTTCGAACTATCACAATAGGGAGCACGTTTCCGGGTTTTTTTTTACTCAGGCTCGAGTCGCGAGAACTTCCTCGTTCAGCAACACCGACACTGAGCAGCATGTTGACGCTACGCAGCCTTGCTGCTCACTTGTCGCTGATACCTGCCTCAGGTAACATGATCATGCACCGTCTCAGTGCCCCAGGTTCGATACACCGGCCTGGCGTTACATCGCTGTTCGGGAGCAACGGTCCTTTGCTGGGACAAGCTGTCACGCTCTCCCGTCAGTTACACAGAGAGACACCGGACGTGGAGGTGGATCTACGGCAGCTGGACGGTGAAGACTCCGGTAAGACGGTTTATAACTGCACGCTCTATTATAACCCTGTGTGTTTGTCAGATATGGGAATCAACTTAAGTAGATTTTTCTGTTAACAGTCTTTTTAAACATGAGTATCTTTACTTCTACCTGAGTGAAGGATGGCTGTACTTTTGCCATCTCTGGTGTTTGTGTGTGTGTGTCAGATTGATGTGTAAATGTCAGCTTTAAGCATGATTTGAGTTAAAATCTCAATAAAGGTAGCTAATCAGACAAGCGTTAGAAACATGCACACACTTCCTCTAAAGCCATACTTTTCTCAGCAGCCATACAGATTACTCTTCCTGTCAGTCAATCCCTCCCTCTCCTCTTCTCATCTCTCTCCATGCTCTCCTCCCCCTCTCCTCCCCCTCTCCTCCCCCTCTTCTCCTCTCTTCTCCTCCTCTCCTCTTCCCTCTCCTTCTCTCCTCTCCTCTGGTGCAGGTATAGCTGAAGTGTTGATGTGTCGGCAGAAAGCCAGGAACGCTCTAGGGAATGTGTTTGTGTCTCAGGTGAGCACCCCCCCCCACACACACACACACACACACACCCCCACACACACAGACAGAGTGCTGAGGTATGTGTGCTGCAGATGAGGGAGATAGTGGCGTGTGTGTCCTGTGATGCGGCTGTCCGTGTGCTGGTCTTCAGGAGTCTGCTTCCAGGCGTGTTCTGTGCAGGTGTGTTCACCGCTTCACGCCCAGCCTGAGGGGCTGTTATATCATTACAAATTGTAAGATTGTAAAAAATTGTAAAAAGTAAAATTGTAAAAGTATAGATGTTGGACAATATGAAGGTGTGTGCGGCTGCATGATGGTTCTGTGTGTGTGTGTGTGTTGCAGGGGCAGATCTGAAGGAGAGAGCTCAGATGAACAACACACAGTCTGACCTGTTTGTTCACGGCCTGCGCTCACTGATGATGGAGATAGGTGAGGAGGAGTGTGTGGTTGTGTGTGACGGTGTGTGTGACGGTGTGTGTGACGGTGTGTGTGATGGCGTGTGTGATTGTGTGTGTGTGTCTCCCTGCCAGCCTCGTTGCCCATGCCGACCGTAGCAGCGCTGGACGGTGTGGCCCTGGGAGGGGGTCTGGAGCTGGCCCTGGCCTGTGACCTCCGCACCGCCGGTGAGCGACCCCTCACCTCTGACCCCCGGGCATCACAGAGACAGCTCATGGTGTTACCTAGACGACAGCTGAGCAGAGCTGGAGGCAGATTCATGTCTAGATAGAGGCAGACGTGAATCTGAATCTGATTGGTTCAATAAAAGCAGGCAGCCCTGTGATTGGTTCAGGTGAGCCGTCTGTCAAATGACACTGCAGCTCCAACCTTCATCTGTCCTCTGGTGTGTGTGTGTTTCAGCCTACTCTGCACAGATGGGTCTGATTGAGACGACACGAGGGCTGCTCCCAGGAGCTGGTAAAACAACCAGAGGTCACACACACACACACACTCTGTGTTATACTGTGTGTGTTATACTATGTGTGAGTGTCATACTGTGTGTGTGCCTCAGATGTGGTTTCCCCCTGTGCCCACCCTCCTCTCCTATAGGGGGCAGTCAGCGCCTGCCGAGAGCTGTGGGTGTTGCTGTTGCCAAGGAGATGATTTTCACAGGTGATGAAGATACCTGGACGCTCGTACCCAGACCTTGATCTACAGCACCTCATGATAACCAGTTACCCCTCCCCTCCTCTCCTCCCCTCCCCTCCCCCCTCGCCTCTCCTCTCTTCCCCTCCCCTCCTCCAGGTTTGAGGGTAGGGGGCCAGAGAGCGGAGGAGCTGGGTCTGGTGAACCGGGCCGTGCCCCAGAACCAGACTGGAGACGCAGCATACAGGGAGGCGGTCAGCCTGGCCCGGGAGATCCTACCCCAGGTACACACACACACACACACACACACTCACACACACATCTGATCCCAGACAGACTCTCTCACCCCCCTCCTGTCTCCAGGCTCCCATCGCTGTGAGGATGGCCAAGGAGGCCATGAACAGAGGCATAGAGGTACGACCCCCACACACACACACACACACACACACTCTCTCTCTCTTCCACATCCTTATGTGACCTCCTGTTCTCCTGTGGGGTGTGTTTGATATGTGTGTGTCTCCCAGGTGGACTCCACCACAGGCATGGCTATAGAGAGGATGTGCTATGCCCAGGTAACACATCTAACATCTAACTCACTTGTGATTGGCTGTTTGAGTTCATAAAAACCTAGCTCTAACTGCAGTTCCCCCCCCCCCCCCAGGTCATACCAACTCGAGATAGACAGGAGGGCATGGCAGCCTTCATAGAGAAGAGACCACCTCATTACACTGGAGAGTAACACACACACACTATAACCACTTTCGAGTAACACATCCACTATAACTTAAGTAGAAAAATACACACTAAACACACACACACTAACCTCTCATATCCATCCACCCAGTCCAACTAAGGAAATGTCTAAGAAGTTTAAATAAATATTGTCAAATAAGATTATCACTAATAAAATGTTTTTCACATAACTATCACTTGCAAAGAAGGTTGTTATATATTTAATGTGTTATATTCTGTATATTTTAATGTTTAAATGTGAGGTCACTGTTGCAGGACATGCTTGTCATGGAGGAGGCAGGTTGCTAGGTTACCCATGAGGAGAACACGAAACACCATCAATAAGTCTGTTCTTTATTATATCACCCCTGACCACAGCAGCAACATGGCTTCCTGCTCCGCCCACAGTCAGTCAACAGGAAGGTGTCATGGTGCTGACAGCTCTCAGTTGAGGAGCGTTTGATCAGTGTTGCAGCCGGCTCGTATGGGGCTGATCCATCCATGGGCTGCACTGTAGGTGACTCGAATCAAGTGCACCGGTTCCTTTAGGCTGTGTTTGGACTAAAAGAACAGTTTTCGTGCGACACTTAACACCGTCTCAGCAACAGTTTCTTATTTACCACGCTATCGAGATAAATATATACGCACGCACACACACAGTTCATTGTGCTGCTGACTGTAGTGTATAAAGTCACAAGCTTTCATCCCCAACACACACACACGTCTGTCTCTCTCAAACACAGGTCTACACAGCTATAGTTGGCTGTTTATTGCCACTGGAGTCCTCTGTAGACACGACTGACCACGTAGGGTGGGTAGGAACTCTGATATGAGAACAAACATTCCCAGGAGAGGAGGAACATTCACAGAAACACCAGCATGCGTCACACACTAACACCATCATGCACGGTCACTAGCTTATCTGCTGCTGTGAGGGGGTGTCTCTCCACCCTGGTGAACAGCTGACCTCAACAGTCTCTCTCACCCTGAGCCCTAACTGAACAGCACACACACACACACACATATATACATATTATACATGTGAAGACACTCGCACAGCCTTCAGACTCTGGGGTGAGTGTGCCGATGTTTGGACCAAGTCTGGATGATGTTTGGATGAAGTCTTGAGGATGTTTGGACGAAGTCTGGATGATGTTTGGATGAAGTCTTGAGGATGTTTGGATGAGGTCCAGGGGATGTTTGGATGAAGTCTGGATGATGTTTGGATGAAGTCTTGAGGATGTTTGGATGAGGTCCGGGGGATGTTTGGACGAAGTCTGGATGATGTTTGGATGAAGTCTTGAGGATGTTTGGATGAGGTCTGGGGGATGTTTGGACGAGGTCTGGAGGATGGCTGGATGAGTTTTAAACAAGGTCTGGATGAGGTTAGGGGGCTTGGCTCTCTGTAGGGAGATGAACAGAAACACACAACAAGTTTATACACAGAATAATATGAGCAGAGAAGTATATATACACACCAATCATGCTGTCTACCCACACTGTGTGTGTTTCAGCTGTGTACGTGTGTACCTGTGTGTGTGTGTCTGTGTGTACCTGTGTGTGTGTGTGTACCTGTGTGTGTGTGTGTGTACCTGTGTGTGTGTGCTGGCCGGTGCGTGCTGCGTGTGTGTGCAGGTTGAGCAGGATGCTGTCTACCAGGCCCCTGACGTCGGGGTGTGTGTCGGGGTGCGTGTGCACCCTCCGCAGCCCCTCCAGACCGCCCTCCTCCAGCAGCATGCTGCAGTACCGCGCCGCTGCACACAGGGGGCGACAGAACACATTACACACCAGACACGTGAGTATGTGTGAGCGTGTGTGTGTGTGTGTGTGTGCGTTCACCATTCTTGCTGCAGACGTGCAGCATGGCCCAGGCTGCCCACAGCTGCACTCCAGGAGTGTGGAAACACTCCAGCAGGGGGAAGAATGGACCAAAAGACCTGCAGGACAGGAAGTGTTCAGAAAGGACAGGAAGTGTTCAGACAGGACAGGAAGTGCTCAGACAGGACAGGAAGTGCTCAGACAGGACAGGAAGTGTTCAGACAGGACAGGAAGTGCTCAGACAGGACAGGAAGTGCTCAGACAGGACAGGAAGTGTTCAGACAGGACAGGAAGTGCTCAGACAGGACAGGAAGTTTTCAGAAAGGACAGGAAGTGCTCAGACAGGACAGGAAGTGTTCAGAAAGGACAGGAAGTGCTCAGACAAGACAGGAAGCAGGAAGTGCTCAGACAGGACAGGAAGTTTTCCGACAGGACAGGAAGTGTTCCGACAGGACAGGAAGTGCTCAGACAGGACAGGAAGTGTAAGTGAGGGTCTCACCTGTAGGCCACCATCTCACATTCTGGAGTTGGCCACTTCAGGATGGCAGAGTGCTGGGGAGTGGACACACACAGTCACTAAGGTCCATAAGAGAGATACACACACACAGTCACTAAGGTCCATAAGAAAGAGATATACACACACACAGTCACTAAGGTCCATAAGAAAGAGATATACACACACACAGTCACTAAGGTCCATAAGAAAGAGATATACACACACACAGTCACTAAGGTCCATAAGAAAGAGATATACACACACACAGTCACTAAGGTCCATAAGAAAGAGATATACACACACACAGTCACTAAGGTCCATAAGAAAGATACACACGCACAAACACACACCCGGCACCCCCTCGTACCAGTTGCTCCAGCATGGCGTTCCTCAGCTCCAGACCCAGGCCCCAGGCCCGCTCGCCCCGGGAGGTGAGGTGGGCTAGGATCCCTGCTGCAAAGTAGCTCACCTCCACCTCCGGGCTGTGCAGCAGGGAGCGCAGGTGATCCAGGAAGCCCTGCACCATCAGCTCCATGTGCAGCTCTCCTACCTCCGCTATGTTGTTCTAGAGGGGGAGGGGGGGGAGAGGGAGGGAGGGAGGAAGGAGAGGGAGGGAGGGTTGAGAGGAGCCTGTTCCCATTGGCTGGTGTGTAGACAGGAGGAACATCAGGAGGAACATCAGGAGGAACAGAGCCAAGCTCACCAGTAGCCCCAGAACCTTCTGCTGGATGGAGGACTCTGTAGGGAAGGACTGTGTGTGTGTGTGTGTGTGGGGGGGGGGGGGCAGAGAGAGAGAGGGAGGGAGAGGGAGGTTTAAAAGAAGAAAGATGAGTCAAGTGTGTGTGTGTGAGTGTGTGTGTTTCTCCGTACCTCTAGAACGGTGATGAACAGATCCAGACCCTGGTTTTCTATAAAATGGCGGCAGGTGGTTGGTGATTCGTCTGTGAGGTTCCAGAGCGCGCTCAGTGTGAACTTCAGGGTGGCGTCCACCACGCCCTGGGACGCCTTCTGACGCACGATGTGAAGCAGCTGCTACTCAGAGAGACCGCCAGGAGAGAGAGACAGGAGAGAGAGCGTTAGGAGAGAGAGACAGGGAGAGAGAGTGTTAGGAGAGAGAGCATTAGGAGAGAGAGACAGGGAGAGACAGACAGGGAGAGAGAGTGTTAGGAGAGAGAGACAGGGATAGACAGGGAGAGAGAGCGTTAGGAGAGAGAGCATTAGGAGAGAGAGACAGGGAGAGACAGACAGGGAGAGAGAGTGTTAGGAGAGAGAGTGTTAGGAGAGAGAGACAGGGATAGACAGGGAGAGAGAGCGTTAGGAGAGAGAGCGTTAGGAGAGAGAGACAGGGAGAGACAGACAGGGAGAGAGAGCGTTAGGAGAGAGAGCGTTAGGAGAGAGAGACAGGGAGAGTGTTCCAGGATCTTACCTTCACTATGAACAGCTCTGCTCCTAAGTGGGCCGTCTGCTCTGTAGACAACTACACACACACACACACACACACACACACACACACACACACACACACACATATCATTACTGACACACATTCAATACTGACTCAGAATGAGCTCACACTCTCACACACGCACCTTGGCTGCCAGGATGGAGATGATAGCCACAGCCATCCTCTGCATGTTCTGATCCTCATGGTTACACAGCCACTGCATTACCAGCTTGGCTGCCTCGAACCTGCACACACACACCATCATGTTCCCTTCACCTCTGGTTGGCTGCTCTGGAACGTGTGTGTGTTTTTAGTGTCTGTGTATATTTCTGTTCATGTGTGTGTGTGTGCGTGACTCGCCTGTTGAAAGGCACCTCCTGTAAGACTCTGTCGCTGCACAGAGACAGCAGGCAGTTCTTCTGCAGCTGTAAAGAGAAGGTCCACATTCTGGTCACCGCAGGTCCTAAACCTGACCCCTGGCCCCTGGTCCCTGGTCCCTGACCCCTGGCCCTACCTGCTGGTGGTTGGGGAAGGTCGTCATGGCAGCCAGCAGTAGCTGTGTGACGGTGCCCAGCAGTTTGACAGGCATGCCCGCCGCCAGGTCCTGCTTGGTCAGGTTGAACACACACGCACTGGCTGCCAGCTGGACGTTCAGGGTGGCAGGGTGGTTGGTCATGCCCAGAACCACCAGCTGAGAGGAGAGGAGAGAGGGAGAGAAGGGATGTTGGGTGTAGCATCAGGAGAGAAAGGGATAGCTACAGTTAGCAAGTATGTGTGAGTGAGTGTGTGTGTGTGTGAGTGTGTGTGTGAGTGTGTGTGTGAGTGTGTGTGTGTGCGTGCACCTTGAGGATGTCTGGCCGTGGTTTCTCCATGATGTGTGTGAGGCTGAACAGGTGGAAGAGTGCCTCTCTCACGAAGCCTTCCCTCTCACTGTAGCGCCGCAGCGCCTCACAGATCTGGGATTCATTAGCCTCTCCGGTCACCTGCGCACACACACACACACGTCAGTATGTAATACACAGCCAGGCATGTCCACACCCCTGCAGAGCAGTAGTACAACCTGCAGGTTGCCCTCTCCGGACAGGAAGGGGGAGAAGCCTGCGTCTGTGGCCAGAAGCCCCACAAAGGTCATCCCAGGTCTCTCCTCCACAAACGCCTTTACCGCCGCATCAGTCACCTGCACACACACACACACACACACAGGTTACTACTCTCTGTGGAGTATGACTGGTATGTATGGAGGTGTTTTGGTTATCTGTCTTAACCCCTAATCCCCTGACCCCAGCCATGACCCCTGACCCCAGCCGGGTCACCTGCTTCCTGCCAGACACGTCCAGGGACAGCAGGTTGGGCAGGATGCCAGGCTGGCACAGCAGCTGCCGTGCCACATCAGACGTAAACTGCTTATCATCACTGATGTCCAGGTGCTGCACACACACACACACACACACAGAGAAACACACACACACACAGGGAAACATACAGGAAAACCGTGAAAGGATTGCCAGTAAAAAAATACAGACATACAATGTCTGTATTTCATACCGCCCCTTCCCTCCCACACACACACACACCTGCAGGGCGTCCAGCTGCCCTATGACAGCCAGCAGCTGAGCGGTGCTCATCTCCAGTCTCTTCATCTGGTGCAGGGTGAGCGAACGCAGCCGGGCCTTCAGCCCCAGCAGGGGCGTCAGGTTGGTGACGGAGGTGTTAGACAGGTCCAGGCTCTCCAGCCGGGCCAGGGAGCACACGTCCACCAGCCCCGCGTCGTAGAAGTCCACGCTGGCCAGGGACAGCGAGCGCAGGGCGGGCAGGGAGCTGAAGCCATGGTGGCCTGGCTCCTCCAGGGAGGACATGGTCAGACCAGTCAGGACCAGACGCTGCAGGCTCTCCTGGGGGAGGGGAGGGAGGGGGGAGATGGAGGCAGAGAAAGAGAGAAGGGGCAAAAAAAAACTGTGAGAGAGAGAGCAAGAGAGAGAGTGAGCGATAGAGAGTGTGAGAGAGAGAGCAAGTGAGCGAGAGAGTGAGCGAGAGAGTATTTAGTTTTATCCCCAAGGTTCCAGCCACTTTACCTGGCAGTGTTTGTTGGTGGCGAGCCCCTGCAGTATGTCATCGATGGTGAGGTCTGCGTTGACCCTGGCCGCGTCCAGCTCCAGCAGCCTGTGAGGGCAGAGCGCTCGCTGGAACGCCTCTGCAGAGATCCTCGCCGTGCGGATACACGCTCGCCTCAAACGCAAGTACTCACAGCTCCGAAACACCCCCACCGTGCTGTCATTCAGCAGCCCTGGACACACACACACACACACACACAAGCACTCTCAATACCTCTCACAAGCACTTCACTAGTGAAACGCTGCCGGAGTTAACATCTCTGGACGGAAAATCTCCAGTAATTATGTTTGTGAATTTGTGACGAATCTGGTGACAGAGGCAGACCACAGCTGCTGTTGTAAGGTGAACACGCCGCCGGCGTATGTACGGCAAACAGTTTGTTTTAAAACCAGTTGGGACACACCACCGGAAACCCCTTGTTCACCTTCCGTGGCCATTTTAGCCAGCAGCTGGTCCGCGAGCTCCTGCGGGAAGACCAGGGACTCCCGAAGACAGAGCGAGCCGTCTGCCTGTTTCACACAGAAGCGCTCGAGGTTGCAGGTCATGTACGACAGACACAGGTCCGTGAGAGAAGCGGGAGACGCCTCGTCCTGCAACACACAGAAACACTACACTTCAGCCACATAGAAAAATAGATCTAGTCATCTCATTAAGCACTGACTTATTATGAGCACTTGTCCTCGTCAATGTTGCAATATGCAACTCTTTTAAGATCATAGGAAAATACCATACGGCCACGTAACGTTTATTTGCTTTAAGATCTACATAGACTTACCGTTGTCAGAAAATTGCAGGCCATCTGTAGCAACTGTTCAAGGCCGAGTTTTAAACAAAACGGTGTATATTTCTATCTATATAAAGCTAGGTCAAAACAAGTAACCCCGCCTCTGTTTCCTTAATTCATTTGCTTGCAAAGCCCTGTAGAGCTTGCTGAAAATAGCGAGGCTATCTACTGCGTTAACGAGCAAGCTCAATTTCTGCTGTGTACGCTAACTTGTTGATGTTAAAAAATCGTCTGTTCTTGATGCCGCTAGACAATTTTGATCCGTGTTGAATTTCATTTTCGAACCATATTTCCAAATCGATAGCTCAGACGCTTCATGACATGTCTAAGTAATCTTGTCGAGAAAAGATTTCATTGATGATATTGTTGCCAACTAGCAAATATTTTGACAGATAGGCTAGCCGATAATAAACAAGGGTTACGACACAGGAAGTACTTGGCCAAAAGGGGGAGGGAGGACTGACGACTACGGAAGCCGTATGTGCAGACAAGTAGGAAGAAGTGAAAAATCGAACTCTACAGATCATCTCACATTTAGCTAGCTATTTACTTAAATCGGTCAATGTTTACACACCAGGGTTAAATGTTTTTTAACAAGTGGACAACCTACTACGTTTCATGTGAATATCTTTGTCATCCCGTAGTGACTGAATCCTTCCACACCAAGGTCACAAGTTGGACACTCAGCACGTGGGGTTAAGTGACTGTTCTTGCCGTAGCTAATCTTTCGTGTTAGAAAATGGCAGGACTCATTAACTTTGAAGACGAGAAGGAGGTGAAGCAGTTTTTAGATAACTTGGGCGTGGAGTACACCTACCAGTGTTACCGAGAGAAGGATCCTGAAGGTAAGAGTACAGCGCTGTCCCTGGGTCTGGGGTGCTGAAATACCCAGAATGTTTTGTTACATACTAGTGTTGACGGGCAACATTCACCCGCTTCTACTATGTGTTCTATATGTACATACATGTTATAATCCATGTTCGTTTATTCTGCTTCATTACAATACTTTAGAATGCGTTATTAATATGTTTGTCCCCTATATTTACATTTTACAATATACGTATTATTGCAATAGACGTATATATTTTAAACATATTCAAATGTTTCCAATGCAAGGATGCCAGAGGCTGGCTGACTACCTGGAGGGTGTGAAGAAGAACTATGAGTCCACAGCTCAGGTGCTGAAACACAACTGTGAAACCCACGGGCACGGGGAGAGCTGCTACAAGCTAGGAGCCTACCACGTCACCGGCAAAGGTGCATACTCAAAACCTAGAACACAGAACCTAGAACGCTGAACACAGAACCTAGAACACAGAACCGAGAACACTGAACACAGAACCCCCCTCCCCCTAATTTTTGTTTGTTTGTTTTGTTGTTAATAATACTGCTGTCTGTGCCCTCTGTCTGTGCCCTCTGTCTGTGCTCCAGGGGGCGTGGCGGAGTGTCTGAAGACGGCCTACTCCTGCTTCCTGCGCTCCTGCGACGCGGGGGGGAAGAAGTCCCTGGACGGCTGCCACAACGTGGGCCTGCTGGCGCTGGACGGCCGTGCCACGGACGCCGGGCCCGACCCGCAGCAGGCGCACCGCTACTACGACAAGGCCTGCGCCGGGGGCTTTGCTCCGGCATGCTTCAACCTCAGCGCCCTGTTCATCCAGGGCTCAAGCCTGGAGAAGGACATGGGCCTGGCTCTCCGCTACGCCAGCAGGGCCTGCGAGCTGGGACACGTGTGGGGCTGTGCCAACGCCAGCCGCATGTACAAACTTGGGGACGGGACGGAGAAGGATGAGAAGAGAGCGGAGGAGCTGAAGGAGCGAGCGAGGGAGCTGCATGGGCAGGAGAAGGAGAGACAGCTGAGGTTCGGAGAGTGACCGTGCTGTGAGACGTTCTCACTCTCCAGGAGGAACGCTGCCGTGATGAGGCAGCTTGTGTTGGAGTGTGGCCGATCGTGTTCAGGCCTGATTCTTGACCTGCTGTAAATACTTTCTATAAATTATATGTCTAAATAAAGAAATGAAAACAGACCAGTTCAAATTGTTATTTGTAACTAAATACAGATTTAAAATGCAGAATGTGAGTTTATTTGACTTTTCTACAGAAGTAGACCATTTAAAAGTATTCCCGTTTAGATAACGTTCTTAAAATGCGCCACAAGAAGGCGCTAAAGTCAAAGTGTTAGACCACAGCAGGAGCAGCTAATTCAAGTTTCAGTTGGCTGCTTATGTTCCCAGTACAATTCAGTTTACTGTCTTGAAAATGTGTCGTCGTCCCCCCCCTCCGCGGTCTGCAGTGTACATGTCTTTCAGACGGCGCTGCTTGTTTTGCAATGATGAGTAGATACCGAGATTTCTCAATCGGAACCATTAATGTAAATTTAAACTTAGTGATGAATATATTTGAAAAAGCAGAACAAGTAGACCAAAATTATTCAACGTTTTATTCCAAATGAGAAGATGCAACCATACGTTAAAACAGATACAACCAGTGCCAGATATATCTGTTCCTCGGTGGCTCCACCCTGCCAAGCCCATCTCTACTCCCTCATTCAAAACAGAACACAGCTGTTGCAGGCACACCGAGATAGGCAGCGTTCCGCAGCACGCGAGGAGACAGAGCCGCTGTTTCAGCTGAAACTGTGAACGAGGAAACTGGCACGCATCATTGAGGGGTATGGTTTACATATTTGTTTGTACAAAATCATAGTTTGCTAGTGTTTATGAGCCATGTGAGCATGCTTTGAAGAGGTCGGTTGAGTATGCAGACCAGCTAGCTTGCTAGCTTAATCTAGCAATCCTGACTGCTAGCTAGACACTACAGTAGCGTACCGTTAGCTACTGTAGATGTTAGTTAGCAAGCTACGCTAGCACTGTCTGAGTGGAGGATGGAGAATGGCGCTTTGAACAAACCATGTTGACCTGAGTTGCTTACTGTTATTGTTTTTTTTTTTTTTTAAGAAGTTAACTGGCTTCATTCTCATGTTCGTTTTTTTAACAACTAGCGAAAGTTGCCTAGCAACCATTCCCCTTCTAGTTTAGAAGCTAGCTAGCTAGTTGTCTGACTTGGCGCGCCCTGTGCGCGTGGGGTCCTCCCTGGTGCTCGGCCCTCGCGGCTTTGCTCGGGATGTCTCGGTGAGAACCATGCCGGTCCCGCCCAGAACCCGGGGAGTGTCTCCGGTGAGGTGCGGCGGGTGCGTTCACTCCTCTCAACGAGTTAAACGACATTAGAAAGGTTTCAACACTCGACACACTCAATGTATAGTATTTGTCAACTATTTTTAATCGGTGTGACACCGGGCTCCGTAGCTCTGGGGAGTGTCACACAGACCGTATGTGCTGCCATGAGGCTCCACGTTAACCGGCAAGCTGTCTTGATCGGAAACAGTAACGTTACAGCTAGCTAGTTACAGTGATGGATCTAGCAAGCGCATCCAACGGTCAATACAGTTCAATAGTGTTCCGTCACAAGCTTGACGCAGCGGGGAGGATCAGAAGTAGAGAAATGTTCCCCAGGCCGTTAGCCAGACACGGGTCATCATTTATTGGCTGTCCATTTTCGCTTAGATGTACAGTATAATCTTACATTTTACTGTCTAGTTTATTTAGCTATCCCCAGAGATAAATAAATGCCTGTTTGTAAATAAGGGATATAGATTTCTAACGTTTACGACTGCCGTTTATTCAGGCCCTATTGCCAGCCTTATTAAACAAAGTGGAGGCAATTGGTAGATATGCACTTGAAGCACATTCAGAGCGGCCCAGCTGAGTCAAGATGTCCGTTTGAACAATAATGGCTGTCAAACACGGTTAGCTTATTGTTAGCTAACGCTTGTTTTCCTAGCGTCGAACCATGGCTCTTAGAGCTTGGCTCTCATGTCAGGGTCCAGTAATGCGTGACGCGGCGCTGCCTGACCCTATCACCTAGATTCATGCGGAATGTTCTGCCGTGATATTTAGGATGAGGGTGTGTAGCTGCCGCGTCCACCGCGAAAGAGGTGACATGTTCTTCTGGAAGCACGCTGGGAGTACGAGATATGCCTGCATTCTTATTTGATGTTGTCAATGCCCCTGTTCAACGTTAACTCGCTACATGCTGTTTGTACGTGGGTATGTTGTTGTGGAGACCTGGTTTTCCTTGGGTTTAGGAGTGAGACCGGCCGTGAAAATCATCACTTTCAGGTTGTGATTTGAGTGTCATTCTGACATGAGACTTGTAGCTGAAGACTGCTTCAGCAGTAATTGGCTACCTGGTTGTTGTTGATCTTCTGGAGGATTGGAACAGAATACTTGACCATTAGCAACTTTAAAATGTAGCACTGACCAACTGTGTTCAGTTGTGTCTAAACTGAAACCTTTCACATTCCAGCAGTCTGTCCATAACCCTGTCTCTCTCTCTGTCTCTGTCTGTCCATAACCCTGTCTCTCTGTCTCTCCCTCTGTCTCTGTCTGTCCATAACCCTGTCTCTGTCTGTCCATATCTCTGTCTCTCTGTCTGTCTGTCCATAACCCTGTCTGTCTCTCTCTCTGTCTCTGTCTGTCCATAACCCTGTCTCTCTCTCTGTCTCTGTCTGTCCATATCTCTGTCTCTCTGTCTGTCTGTCCATATCTCTGTCTCTCTCTCTCTGTCTGTCCATATCTCTGCCTCTATCTCTCTGTCTCTGTCTGTCTCTCTCTGTCCAGCCCACCTGCAGCACCATAGGTTCTAATCCCAGT
The DNA here is from genome assembly GCF_963692335.1 of Osmerus eperlanus. NCBI lineage: Eukaryota > Metazoa > Chordata > Actinopteri > Osmeriformes > Osmeridae > Osmerus > Osmerus eperlanus. Next base: position 10,635,397 of record NC_085043.1, read on the forward strand.
GCTGCAGTGTTGTTTGGCAGCTCTGGGCCATCTGCTCCAACCCATTCTGGCCCCGCAAATAGGATTAGCTAGAGTGTAGATTATCTTACATGTGTGTGTGAAACGAGACTTCCACAATGAGAAAGTGTGTGTGGTTACGGGAGGCCTGTATGAGCAGGTTCTGTCAGTTCATTCCACCGTCAGACGGCTCCACGCTGCTGTTCATCAGTCTGCTTCCAGACGAGGCCAGTGCTGCGGTTGCTAGGGGAAACTGCTGAAATATGGCACTTTCTGGCCATGTGTAGTCACGTGTCCAGGGCCCTGCTGTGTCATGTCTGTCAGCTTGTGTGTGTGTGACTTTTCATTTGGCCATGTTTTTTGCTGTGTGCAGTGTCCATGTCTTTCAGAAGCAAACAGAGATAGTATGTTCCTCCATGTTTCATAATCACTGTGTGTCAAGTATTTCTGAGGCTTCTGGCAGCTTGTTGAAGTGTTTGTGCAACTAGCGCCTGACAGTGTGTGCACATGTGTGAGAGTGTGTGTGTGTGTGTGCCACTAGTATCACACTTCCGTACTCTTAACATCTGAAAGCATGCCAGGCAGCGGAGCAGAGCAGGGCTGCAGAGCAGGGCTGCAGAGCTACAGGACTGCAGAAGCCTGTCATGTCTGCTCTCAGTTCCTGAGTGAGAGAGGCCTGTGCTGGTGTCTCCCCTGTGGAGGAGGATGTTTAGCCAACCGGCCAGGCATGCCCTTAGGCAACTGGAATACGTGCAGGTACCCTGTTAAACACAGGTAGCACAATAGTTCCTTCAGGCTGTGAAGTGGAGCTGGTGGTCCGTCTCTCTCTCTCTCTGTCTCTCTCTCTTATTCTTTATCTCTATCTCTTTCATTGTCTGTCTCTCTCTCTGTCTCTCTCTCTCTGTCTGTCTGTCTCTCTCTCTCTTATTCTTTATCTCTATCTCTTTCATTGTCTGTCTCTCCTCTCTCTCCCATCAGGTTTACTTAGTCAGACTGGTTCATCTCTCTCTCCTCTCTCCGTCCCTGTCTTGTGTAAACAGCTCTCAGCTGTGTGGTGTTGAGCTGACAGTGCTGGTGTAGTCAGTCCTTCTATCTGCCTTCATCTCTCACACACACACACACACACACACACTCTCACTCTCTGTGTGAAAGAGAGTTCTCTCTGTGTATGTGTGCCACTCTATTTTTATGTGTTGTGTGTGACCTTGAAATGTCTTGTAAGACAAGCAGTAGATGATATGACATTGCAGAATATTATATTTGTTTCATGGTGGCTATGTTTGTTTGAAGTGTGTGTGTGTGTGGGGTTGGGGGATGGGGGGGCATGCAGCTGTGTAACCCCCAGGCCCCAGTGGCCCCCAGTAACTTGGTCAAGCCTGCGTAACTGAGAGTGTGAGCAGGGGGAGGGGCTGAGAGTGTGAGCAGGGGGAGGGGCTGAGAGTGTGAGCAGGGGGAGGGGCTGAGAGTGTGAGCAGGGGGAGGGGCTGAGAGTGAGCAGGGGGGGGGCTGATCCTGGCCTATGAAGCATGTTGAACTTCAGCTATGTCGGTTACCTTACATGCTGCTCCCTGTGTCTGTCTGGGTGTGGTGAGTGGGGCTGGATGGTGTGGTGAGTGGGGCTGGATGGTGTGGTGAGTGGGGCTGGATGTTGTGTGGTGAGTGGGGCTGGATGGTGTGTGGTGAGTGGGGCTGGATGGTGTGGTGAGTGGGGCTGGATGTTGTGTGGTGAGTGGGGCTGGATGTTGTGGTGAGTGGGGCTGGATGGTGTGGTGAGTGGGGCTGGATGGTGTGTGGTGAGTGGGGCTGGATGGTGTGGTGAGTGGGGCTGGATGGTGTGGTGAGTGGGGCTGGATGGTGTGGTGAGTGGGGCTGGATGGTGTGGTGAGTGGGGCTGGATGTTGTGTGGTGAGTGGGGCTGGATGTTGTGTGGTGAGTGGGGCTGGATGGTGTGTGGTGAGTGGGGCTGGATGGTGTGGTGAGTGGGGCTGGATGGTGTGTGGTGAGTGGGGCTGGATGTTGTGGTGAGTGGGGCTGGATGGTGTGGTGAGTGGGGCTGGATGGTGTGTGGTGAGTGGGGCTGGATGTTGTGGTGAGTGGGGCTGGATGGTGTGGTGAGTGGGGCTGGATGGTGTGGTGAGTGGGGCTGGATGGTGTGGTGAGTGGGGCTGGATGGTGTGTGGTGAGTGGGGCTGGATGGTGTGGTGAGTGGGGCTGGATGGTGTGGTGAGTGGGGCTGGATGTTGTGTGGTGAGTGGGGCTGGATGGTGTGGTGAGTGGGGCTGGATGTTGTGTGGTGAGTGGGGCTGGATGTTGTGTGGTGAGTGGGGCTGGATGTTGTGTGGTGAGTGGGGCTGGATGTTGTGGTGAGTGGAGCTGGATGTTGTGTGGTGAGTGGGGCTGGATGGTGTGTGGTGAGTGGGGCTGGATGGTGTGGTGAGTGGGGCTGGATGTTGTGGTGAGTGGGGCTGGATGGTGTGGTGAGTGGGGCTGGATGTTGTGGTGAGTGGGGCTGGATGTTGTGGTGAGTGGGGCTGGATGTTGTGGTGAGTGGGGCTGGATGTTGTGGTGAGTGGGGCTGGATGTTGTGGTGAGTGGGGCTGGATGTTGTGGTGAGTGGGGCTGTATGTTGTGTGGTGAGTGGGGCTGGATGTTGTGTGGTGAGTGGGGCTGGATGTTGTGTGGTGAGTGGGGCTGGATGTTGTGTGGTGAGTGGGGCTGGATGTTGTGTGGTGAGTGGGGCTGGATGTTGTGTGGTGAGTGGGGATGGATGTTGTGTGGTGAGTGGGGCTGGATGTTGTGTGGTGAGTGGGGCTGGATGTTGTGTGATGAGTGGGGCTGGATGTTGTGTGATGAGTGGGGCTGGATGTTGTGTGATGAGTGGGGCTGGATGTTGTGTGGTGAGTGGGGCTGGATGTTGTGTGGTGAGTGGGGCTGGATGTTGTGTGGTGAGTGGGGCTGGATGTTGTGTGGTGAGTGGGGCTGGATGGTGTGTGGTGAGTGGGGCTGGATGGTGTGGTGAGTGGGGCTGGATGGTGTGGTGAGTGGGGCTGGATGGTGTGGTGAGTGGAGCTGGATGTTGTGGTGAGTGGGGCTGGATGTTGTGTGGTGAGTGGGGCTGGATGTTGTGGTGAGTGGGGCTGGATGTTGTGTGGTGAGTGGGGCTGGATGTTGTGTGGTGAGTGGGGCTGGATGTTGTGTGGTGAGTGGGGCTGGATGTTGTGTGGTGAGTGGGGCTGGATGTTGTGTGGTGAGTGGGGCTGGATGTTGTGGTGAGTGGGGCTGGATGTTGTGTGGTGAGTGGGGCTGTATGTTGTGGTGAGTGGGGCTGGATGTTGTGGTGAGTGGGGCTGGATGTTGTGTGGTGAGTGGGGCTGGATGTTGTGTGGTGAGTGGGGCTGGATGTTGTGTGGTGAGTGGGGCTGGATGTTGTGTGGTGAGTGGGGCTGGATGTTGTGTGGTGAGTGGGGCTGGATGTTGTGGTGAGTGGGGCCGGATGTTGTGGTGAGTGGGGCTGGATGTTGTGTGGTGAGTGGGGCTGGATGTTTTGTGGTGAGTGGGGCTGGATGTTGTGTGGTGAGTGGGGCTGGATGTTGTGGTGAGTGGGGCTGGATGTTGTGTGGTGAGTGGGGCTGGATGTTGTGTGGTGAGTGGGGCTGGATGTTGTGTGGTGAGTGGGGCTGGATGTTGTGTGGTGAGTGGGGCTGGATGTTGTGTGGTGAGTGGGGCTGGATGTTGTGGTGAGTGGGGCTGGATGTTGTGGTGAGTGGGGCTGGATGTTGTGGGGTGAGTGGGGCTGGATGTTGTGTGGTGAGTGGGGCTGGATGTTGTGTGGTGAGTGGGGCTGGATGTTGTGTGGTGAGTGGGGCTGGATGTTGTGTGGTGAGTGGGGCTGGATGTTGTGTGGTGAGTGGGGCTGGATGTTGTGTGGTGAGTGGGGCTGGATGTTGTGTGGTGAGTGGGGCTGGATGTTGTGTGGTGAGTGGGGCTGGATGTTGTGTGGTGAGTGGGGCTGTATGTTGTGTGGTGAGTGGGGCTGTATGTTGTGGTGAGTGGGGCTGGATGTTGTGGTGAGTGGGGCTGGATGTTGTGTGGTGAGTGGGGCTGGATGTTGTGGGGTGAGTGGGGCTGGATGTTGTGTGGTGAGTGGGGCTGGATGTTGTGGGGTGAGTGGGGCTGGATGTTGTGTGGTGAGTGGGGCTGGATGTTGTGTGGTGAGTGGGGCTGGATGTTGTGTGGTGAGTGGGGCTGGATGTTGTGGTGAGTGGGGCTGGATGTTGTGTGGTGAGTGGGGCTGTATGTTGTGGTGAGTGGGGCTGGATGTTGTGGTGAGTGGGGCTGGATGTTGTGTGGTGAGTGGGGCTGGATGTTGTGTGGTGAGTGGGGCTGGATGTTGTGGGGTGAGTGGGGCTGGATGTTGTGGGGTGAGTGGGGCTGGATGTTGTGTGGTGAGTGGGGCTGGATGTTGTGTGGTGAGTGGGGCTGGATGTTGTGTGGTGAGTGGGGCTGGATGTTGTGTGGTGAGTGGGGCTGGATGTTGTGGGGTGAGTGGGGCTGGATGTTGTGTGGTGAGTGGGGCTGGATGTTGTGTGGTGGCCAAGTCTTGCTCCAGGGCTCAGCCGTGTGTCTGGGGACACATCCCTCTTCCCACCCTCACCCAGGGGAGCTGCTGGGTTATGTAATGATGTTTATAAGGTCGTCCCGGGCGTGGTGTGTGTGTGTGTGTGTGGGGGGGAGGTAGGGGAGTGTGTGGTAGGCCAATAGTTCAGATGACTACAGAAACATGTTGCATACGCCTTCAGACTCTAGCAGGACCTTACAGACACAATACAATTCTGTGAAGGCCAGGGTCTGGCTGGGTCTGGCTAGCTGGGTGAGCTGAGAGCTGATTGTGTCATGGAAAGCAGTGAACTTGGCTGTGAACCTGGTAGATAGTGGATCAAATAAGAGCTGAGCTCCTGCTGTCCTTTAAAAAGGCTCCTAAACAGGATCCTCGCACTCACACGCACACACACACACACTCACTAGGTGGTGTGTAGTGTAGTGGTGGGTGATACATCTTCTAACAGTCAGAATGTTTCTGAAGTTTCCTTTGTATTAAAGAGAGGGGGAGGCTGGAGGGACAGGCGAGGGAACAATGTCTTGCCTATTTTTAGTCAATAGAAATGAATGTTTGGAAGCTCATCCTGTCTGTGCTTGTCTGAGGAGAAAAGAAGTTCTGTGTGTGTGTGTGTGTGTGTATGTGTACCCTGGCCATGTGTTGCTGTGAACCAGGGGGATCAAGGGGTGTGAGGGGCTCATTCTGGGAGGACAGGGGAGAGGGGGAGGGAGGAGGGCAGGGGAGAGGGGGAGGGAGGAGGACAGGAGTTGAAGAGATACATCTGTTTGTTCCTGCTTCAGCTGTTGCTTGTCTTCTATTACACACACACACACACACACACACACACACACACACACAGCCTGTGCAGTGTGCACTGTGACCTCGTGAACTGGATAGCCCGTACAGGACTAAAGGAGTGTGTGTGTGTGTGTTCCTCTCTGCTGACCAGCTTTTGAAAGACAGAATGGACCATGGGGAGGAGTTTCACCCAGGGACCAGATCTGAGGCCCTCCCTCACTCCCTCCTCCCTCACTCCCTCCTCCCTCACTCCCTCCTCCCTCACTCACTCCTCCCTCACTCACTCCTCCCTCACTCACTCCACTCTGCTTTCACTCTCTCCAGTTGTGCCCTGTTTTTGTGTGTATATGAGAGAGAGAGAGAGAGAGAGAGCTATGCTGAAAATGATCTCTGCATTGCCTGGTGTAAAGTTTGAACTCGTACTGGGTGACATGCTGGTCTGGGTTCATGTCTCCCTCCAGCGTTGTGTCTTAGGGACATGCTGGTCTGGGTTCATGTCTCCCTCCAGCGTTGTGTCTTAGGGCTCCGTGTTCTAAGGTTGTTAGAGTCTTTGTGCTCTGGTAGGAAGTCGTACAGCTGGACAGAGCCTGTCACTGTAACAGCCTTGTGCCGGCTGCCGCCAAGTCACTGTTCTCTCCGGGTGTGTGTGTGACAGAGAGAGACGGGGGGGGGGGGGAGAGAGAGAGAGACAGAGAGAGAGAGGGAGAGAGAGAGAGACGGAGAGAGAGAGACGGAGGGAGAGAGACGGAGGGAGAGGGAGTGACAGAGGGAGAGACACAGAGGGAGAGAGACAGAGAGAGAGACAGGAGACAGGGAGAAGTGGAGACAGAGCTCCACTTCCTAACAGAATGTGACCACTATAAAGACATTCAAACCAAATACTTCCCAAAATTACCAACATATACAAGGAATTTGAAAATGTAACAAATAGAGAGAGACTTGTTTATTTATTGGGAGAAATACCTAACTGCTGTATTTTAGCAGCAAAGTATGTATCAGCCTGTCATGGCCTTAGAGACAGCCACAATGAGAAACATGTATAATATGGCAAACATAACATGTTTTCATTTTTGTTTTCATATTTTGTTTAAATTTTACAGTAATTTTTCAAAATTTCAAATCTATTATTTGCTTATTACTATTATCATTATATAACCTGGTGTATGTGTGTATGTATGGGTATATACGTGTGTATATATACGTGTGGGTGTATGTACACATGTGTATGCGTATATATATATATATATATATGTGTGTGTGTGTGTATCTATTTACTTATTTATGTATTTATTTATACCGATTATTTGGCAACATTAATAATATACCAACTTGAATAATAATAACATGGATACAAGTTGTACACCTGTGTGGTGTAGCTACACGTATGTATATGTTTAACTGCCGTGTGTGTCTCTCTGTATGTGAGTGTGTGAAATATAAGTATATATAAGGCCATGATTTACATGATGAATATTTCTGTAATTCTACCGTTGCTTTGGCAATATGAACAATTGTTGTTTTCATGCCAATAAAGCTTTTTGAACTGAACTGAACTGAGACAGAGAGACGTAGAGAGAGAGAGACGTAGAGAGAGAGACGTAGAGAGAGACGTAGAGAGATACAGAGGGAGATACAGAGGGAGAGACAGAGACAGGGTTATGGATTGGTGATTGACTGCTGGTTCTGTGTCTGTGCTTTGTCAGGTTCTAGCGCGTCGGTTATCTAAAGCCCCAAGGGCCAACAGACACCTCCTGGGAACTGGTGTGTGAGAGAGAGTGTACATATGCGTTTTCAGACTAACAATTCGTGTGAAGAAGTGACTGGAACTGTGTTCTATTGTAACCTGGATCTCATGAGTGACATGGTGAGTCAGTTAGTCAGACAGGTAGAGTCAGGGAGACGGAGTCTACATAGTTGTGGTATGCTGGCTAACCTTCAGCAGCTCAGGCTCATCGAGGAAGAGATAAGGATCTGTGTGTTTCCTATTAGCTGGTCCTCTCTGGCGCTGGCATTGTTACCCTGCTCTCTATCATCACTGCTGCCTGTGGATGCCTTCCTCTCCCCCCTCCTCCCCCTTTCCTCCTGCCTTCCTCCCTCTGCGTCCTGTCCTCTCCTCTCCCCCTCCTCCCCCTTTCCTCCTGCCTTCCTCCCTCTGCGTCCTGTCCTCTCCTCTCCCCCCTCCTCCTCCTCCTCCTCCTTCACTAGGCCCGGGCAGGCTTGCTCTCTGGGGATCACAAATCAGCCCAGGACCCTTCTGCAGACACACACACACACACACATGCACACTCAGACAACCAGACTGGATGCACAGTAGGCTAGCGCATGCCCTGCACGTGTCAGCCTGCCTCCCTGGAACCAGGCCACACACTGCTGCTCTCTACCCTCTCTGGTCTCTCTTTATCTCGGGTGTCTGGTCTCTCTCCCTATGTTCTCTTTCTGGTCTCTTTTTCTGGTCTCTCTCTCTGCTCTCTCTCTGTTCTCATCTTCTTCTCTTTGTCTCCGCTCTGTGTCTGGTCTCTCTCTGTCTGGATGTCTGGTCTCTCTCTGGTCTCTCTAGGCTTAAATGAGGTGTGAGTATTTAGTCCTGCAGATGGAGGTAACATGTCTGACTAGGACTGAGGCTGTAAAGTAATGTGTCAGATGGAGAGGAGGAGGAGGAGGAACAGACTGCATGCACAGCTTGAGATCTAATGATCAATCAGAGAGACAGAGAGAGTGTGTTTGTGTCGTGTGTGTGTGTGTGTGTGTGTGTGCGTGCGTGAGCGTGTGTGTGGGGCTAAATATGGCTAAATCTCAGTCTCAAGGTCAGAGCTGCTGCCAAGACAGTGATTAGGAGCAGCATAGTGTCCCAGCCTGGCTGCTGGCTCTAATCACACCACATCCTATCTGCAGCACATCACAGATGCCCACAGATCAGCACCTGTAGCCAACCTCAACTCTCAGGGAAGATGCCCACAGATCAGCACCTGTAGCCAGCCTCAACTCCCAGGGAAGATGCCCACAGATCAGCACTTGTAGGAGGAGCAGTTCAGAGTGGGATCTCTCCTGTAGGAGGATGATGCAGGGAGGACGTTCAGTCCAACATACTGTCTGGTCCTCTGAGGTCTGGGGGGTCTGTGTGTGCGTGCGTGCGTGCGCGCGTGCGTGCTGTGAGGGGGGTCCAGTCCTCTCTGTTGGCGTTTGTCCCTCTTTGCTTTTCCATGAGAACAGATCTGTGGTAGCTAGGCAACACTGACACAGGCGTGCGTGTGTTTGTGTGTCTGTGCCGTCAGGACAAACTAGACACCAGAGCATACATAAGAGATGACAGTCATGTAATCCCATTTCTAGTCCATCATCGACTGGCTAATGGTGACAAGAGAGTCCTCACCCTCGATGTTCTCTCTCACTTGCCTCCCCCTGCTGTTCCTGCCTGCCTCCTGCCTCCTCCTGGCCCTCCTGCCCCTCTGTGCCTCTCTCCTGCCTGCCTCCTGCCTCCCCCTGCTGTTCCTGCCTCCTCCTGGCCCTCCTGCCTCTCTGTGCCTCTCTCCTGCCCCTGTTAGTTAGGGTCACATGCGTGTGATCGGAACCAGTCAAGAAGATCTCACGGAGGGGTGTGTTGAAGGGTTTAACCCTGCGTTGACCGGACGTGAATCTGCCCCCTGGGTCACCCCTCCCACCTGGCCCAACACCCCAGCCCTCCCACCTGGCCCAACACCCCAGCCCTCCCACCTGGCCCAACACCCCAGCCCTCCCACCATGGCTCCCTCAACACAGGTGTGCGTGTGAACAGGAGAGCAGTTCTCACAGTGACAGAGAACAGTTGCCAAAGCCGTAGCGTGGGATTGTCAAACCAGAAAGAGAGGGAGTGAGAGAAGGAGGGGTGGAGGAGGAATCCATCAAGAAGTCTTATCCGTACAGGATGAGTCACCTTGCCTTCCAGCACTTCCCCTGCTACAAGCCTCAACACGAGTCTTCCCCTCCTGCTCCCTCCCACCTCTCCTTCCCCCCCCCCCTCTCCCCCCCCTCCCCCCCCCCTCTCCTCCTCCCCCCCCCCTCCTCCTCCGGCTCTCCCTCCAACCTAACATTCCCATTGATCTAGCCTACTCCTACAATTGAATGTGCACGCACACACAACACTAATCCCTCACACACAACCACTCGCACACCTAATCTCTCAGACCCTTCTCTCAGCTGTTTTGGTAAACATTCCACACTTGAACTACAGCTAGTCTGTCTCTCTCTCTTTGCCAGTCTGCCTGTCTGCCCTGTAGAACTGTCGTCAGATGAATATTTTTCCAGCTTTAGGGCTTTCTCTCCCTATATGACTCTCTCCTTCTTCCTGTATCTGTTTTGGTCTCTTTGCATGTCTGACTGCACTGCTCCCCCTGGTGGTTATGACTGGTTATGACTACAATACAGGACTGCTGTGTTGCCCCTGGTGGTGGATGTGGAAAATAGCACCTTTGATAAAGCAACCTTTGATTGCTTTGGTGCAATCTACTTGACTAATCTAATAACTTATTCTGTTCCCCTCCCTCCCTCTCTCTCTCCTCCCCTGTACAGACAGTGGGGGAACCCAGAGCCATAAGAAGTGAGGACTAACATCAGCATCATGAATCACTGACGAACATCTGGTTAGTACCTTTCTGCTGTCAGTGTCTACGTGTGTGTGTGTTCTGGGGACTGGTCTATCCAGAGCCTCCGCCCTCAGTCTGCAGGTGTGTGGTTCTGCAGGTGTGTGGTTCTGCAGGTGTGTGGTTCTGCAGGTGTGTGGTTCTGCAGGTGTGTGGTGATGCAGGTGTGTGGTGATGCAGGTGTGTGGTTCTGCAGGTGTGTGGTTCTGCAGGTGTGTGGTGATGCAGGTGTGTGGTGATGCAGGTGTGTGGTGATGCAGGTGTGTGGTGATGCAGGTGTGTGGTTCTGCAGTCTCACCACAGGGTGGCGCTGCAGGCTCAGGGTAGAGCTTTTTAAGTTCCAGTTCAAGGCAACCCATCAGAGACTGAAGGATGGGTGGTAACAGTCTCTTAAGATCCTGCCAGCTTTCCTGAGGCATCGTGTGTGGTAGGTGTGGTTGTAGAACCTTGCGGTCCCTCTCTGTGCAGCCCCCATACCACACTGTGGTATGGTAAGGGCTGGAAGAACACTGGGGATAGTTACAATTAGTCATTTAGCAGACGCTCTTATAGTTGAGCTGTTATAGTCATATTTACTGACAAGCTTACATAATGCAATGTTGTGTGTCTGTGTGTGTGCAGAAGGCTGCAGGCTAACAGGGGGAGGATGAGAGGTGGGCTGTGAGACATGATGGACCTCCCCAATGGCCAATCAGGTGCCACCACTGTCGCTGCTACAGCCTCTGAGGTAAGACACGCCCCTTCTTGTTCATCCACCCAGAGACACGCCCCTTCCTGTTCATCCACCCAGAGACACGCCCCTTCCTGTTCATCCACCCAGAGACACGCCCCTTCCTGTTCATCCACCCAGACACGCCCCTTCCTGTTCATCCACCCAGAGACACGCCCCTTCCTGTTCATCCACCCAGAGACACGCACCTTCCTGTTCATCCACCCAGAGACACGCCCCTTCCTGTTCATCCACCCAGAGACACGCCCCTTCCTGTTTATCCTTCACCTCCAGCTGCTGGTCCTGAGCCATGTATGTTACTTACCACCTTGTCATATTAGCAGAAATGAGTCTTAATGTGTGTGTGTGTGTGTGTGTGTCCAGAAGGGCAGCAGCTCTGAGTCTCTCAGTGAAAAGGGTTCAGAGCTGAAGAAGAGTTTTGATGCGGTCGTGTTTGATGTGCTCAAGGTCACTCCAGAGGAGTATGCAGTAAGTTCTGTGTGTGTGTGTTGGGGAGAGGGGAGGTGTGTGTGTTGGGGAGAGGGGAGGTGTGTGTTGGGGGAGAGGAGAGGTGTGTGTGTGTGTTGGGGGAGAGGGAAGGTGTGTGTGTGTGTGTTGGGGGAGAGGGAAGGTGTGTGTGTGTGTGTTGGGGAGAGGGGAGGTGTGTGTGTGTGTGTGTTGGGGAGAGGGAAGGTGTGTGTGTGTGTGTGTTGGGGAGAGGGAAGGTGTGTGTGTGTGTTGGGGAGAGGGAAGGTGTGTGTGTGTGTTGGGGAGAGGGAAGGTGTGTGTGTGTGTGTTGGGGGAGAGGGGAGGTGTGTGTGTGTTGGGGGAGAGGGGAGGTGTGTGTGTGTTGGGGAGAGGGGAGGTGTGTGTGTGTGTTGGGGAGAGGGGAGGTGTGTGTGTGTGTTGGGGGAGAGGGGAGGTGTGTGTGTGTGTTGGGGGAGAGGAATAGACAAATGCAACGACATGCAGGTCGTTGCATTTGTCTATTTGTATTTTATATTGATGTACTTACCTTGCTTTTATAATCTTAACTGTAGCACTTTGAGCTTTGCTTCAAATGTAAAGTGCATTACAAATAAAAACTATTATTATGATTATTTTTATTATTATTAAAACCCACCAAGGGTAGTTACCATCATGCCACTGTTTCTGTGGTCATGCTCAGGCAGGCCAGCGGAGGGCGCTCTCACTCCATGTATAGAGGCTGAGCTGCTCCCTCTCCTCCCCCAGGAAGGGGCTCTATCTGTGGGGCTCCACGCCCTGCTGCCCCTGCCTGGAGGACCTGGAGCTCCATGAACTTAAATGAACATGAACTTAGAGAGCTGTTTTTGGGGGGTATTTGTGGGATTTTCGGGGTACCTTTTGCAACGAAGGCTCATTATCAGGTTTCTGCAGAGCCAGATAACGACCTAGTCATTAGAATCAGGTGTGTCGGAGCAGGGAAACATCTAGAACATGCAGGGCAGGGGGTCCCTGAGGACCAGGGTTGAAGACTCCTGGGCCAGGCTGATGAAGAGGCTGAAGCTGGGTTGTGGAGGTGGTGCCTGAAGGTGCCTGGAGGTGCCTGGAGGTGCCTGGAGGTGCTGCTCCTAACAGCCTGCCTTGTGTTCTCTCCTGCAGGGCCAGATCACCCTCATGGACGCTCCTGTGTTCCAGGCCATCCAGCCGGAGGTGAGGGGGTGTTTCAGAGCTCGGAGCTCCGCAGGGCTGGTCTTCTCTCCCAGCCTGCTGAACACATTAACCTCCCATCTCCTCACGCCTGCTTTTACATCCCTAGAAGCTACTCAGATTAGCTGAGTAATGTCTGCTAACACGTCCACACTCACCGTTCTGCACACACACACACTCACACACACACTCACACACACACACACACTCACACACTCACACACTCACACACACACACACACACACACACACACACTCGCTCCTTGTCACACCTTCTGAATGGTCCCAGTGAAAGCCACGTCTCCATGACTGAGTGTGTGTGTTTGAGAGACTGTGTCTGCTGCAGTTAAACAGGCCCTGACAGCAGACCTGCAGAGTGAGTGTTTAGTATCGGCCACACTGGGCTGGTTAAAGCAGCCCTCCCACCACACTGGGCTGGTTAAAGCAGCCCTCCCACCACACTGGGCTGGTTAAAGCAGCCCTCCCACCACACTGGGCTGGTTAAAGCAGCCCTCCCACCACACTGGGCTGGTTAAAGCAGCCCTCCCACCACACTGGGCTGGTTAAAGCAGCCCTCCCACCACACTGGGCTGGTCACAGAAGACTGGCTGGGTGACTGTAGAGAGGAGATGTGTGTTCCTCCGCCAGGCCTGTGTGTCTGCAGAGCCTGCGTGTCTGCAGAGCCTGCGTGTCTGCAGAGTCTGCGTGTCTGCAGAGTCTGCGTGTCTGCAGAGCCTGCGTGTCTGCAGAGTCTGTGTGTCTGCAGAGTCTGCAGAGCCTGCGTGTCTGCAGAGCCTGCGTGTCTGCAGAGTCTGCGTGTCTGCAGAGCCTGCGTGTCTGCAGAGCCTGCGTGTCTGCAGAGTCTGCGTGTCTGCAGAGCCTGCGTGTCTGCAGAGCCTGCGTATCTGCAGAGTCTGCGTGTCTGCAGAGTCTGTGTGTCTGCAGAGTCTGCAGAGCCTGCGTGTCTGCAGAGCCTGCGTGTCTGCAGACTGTGTCTGCAGAGTCGGAGGTTTATCAGGCGTGTGATGAGGTTCCCTCACGCTGAAACTCAATGTAGCGTTCTGGGTTCTTGACTTTTCTGAGCGCTGGACAGTAGAGGAGATGGGAGGGGAGGGGGAGGGAGGGGAGGGGAGGAAACTGCAGGGGAAGAAGTGTTGTGTGTGTGTGTGTGCGTGCGTGCGTGCTAAATCAGCTGTGTGTGACTGGACCAGGAATTTAGCCGGAGGCTGACTGTCAGCAGGGCCCTGTCATCTGTTCAACAGCCCAGAAAACATGTTGTGATGTGCTACCAGTCTGGATCATGTCTACTGCCTGTCTGCCTCCCCCATCCTCCCCCTGATCCCCCCCCCCAGCCTCCCCCCCAGCTTGTGTGTGTGTGTGTGTGTGTGTGTGTGTGACTGAGAGTCGTCCTTTCCGGTAGAGTCAGGGTTTAGAAAGTCAGACCCTGATTCTGACAGGAACAAACAGTCTCAGTGTTCATAGAGATCAGGAGATATGTGACATCCGTCCGAGATGACGCAGGCTCCAGCCGGGGTTATGAATGTCCTGACCTTCACAGCAGCGTGAAGGTCAGGCCAGTTGGTGGTGATGGTGGGTTGGGGTTTGGTGGTGATGGTGGGTTGGGGTTTGGTGGTGATGGTGGGTTGGGGTTTGGTGGTGATGGTGGGTTGGGACTGTGATGTGTAGAAGCTTCACCCCCTCCACTAAGCTCATACAAACCCACAGTTCTATTGAATGGAAAACTAAGAATAGAAAATCTGGATTTATGAAGAGAGAGGGGGGGGGGGGGTTCCCTGCAGAGCTACTGAGAACATGCAGACTTTTATACCCGCTGGACACGTTCCTGAAAGGTTAGTTCCTGCCTGGGACTGGGACTGGGGGGGGGGGGGGGGGGGGTGAAGGATGAGGGGAGAGGGGTGAGGAACAAGGGAGGGGAGAGAGGGATGAGGAGACTGTGGGAGGCAGAGAGGTGAGGAGGAGAGAGAGAGAAAGATGGATGATGGAAGGGAGAGAGAGGGAGGTGAGGTGAGAGGAGTGAGGCTTGTTTTCCTCTCCTCTATGGCAGCAGGAAAGCCTGTGTGAATGAGTGTCTTGGCAGACAGGAACATGGAACAAGCTTCAGATTGCTGTTTACGTACCACACTCAACTATGCCAGCTGCAACTGATCACACACACACTATGTGAAGCTGTCCCTTCACGCACACACACACTGTGAAGACGGTCATGTGTGTTGTAGTCTACATGTGTAGAGGTCATGTATGACGTGGCCTACTTTTGCTGTACATGCTGTCTATCTGGGGTTACCAAGGAGATGGTGTTTCTGGGTAGAGGAGATGGTGTTTCTGGGTAGAGGAGATGGTGTTTCTGGGTAGAGGAGATGGTGTTTCTGGGTAGAGGAGATGGTGTTTCTGGGTAGAGGAGATGGTGTTTCTTAAAGAGGCGTGACATCCAGTCTGCTGGGAGGAGGAACATGAGATCTGCTCTTATAGAACATCCCTGGAAAACTCATCATCTTCACTCCCTCCCCCTAACCCTCCTAAAGCCCTTCAGCTGGCTGTCAGTCACTGTAGCCCTCTCCTCACCCCTCTCCCCCCCACCCCTGTCCTCCCTCCCTCCACGCTCCACCAATAGAGCTTGGTGTTGTGTTGTGATGGGGGTTTATCTTCCAGACTGTCTGGGTTTAAAGACAGTCCTGATGAGGGGAACTTGCACAATATTTTCCTACCGTTACATCAGCCCCCCCTCCTCCCCTTCCCCTCTCCTCCCCCTCAACATCCAAGTCCTGAGAGGGGTCTGGGTCATCCTGTCTGTGTGGTCCCCCTCTCCTCCCCCTCTCCCTCTCCTCCGCTTGCTCCCAGGTAGCCGGTTGCAACTGGGGCCTTCCCCAAGGAAGCAGATTTCCTCAGAAGACTTGTGTCTTCACCTCATCGCCTACCTCTTACCCCCCGTCAGTCTGAACTGGTCTGAACTGGTCTGAACCGGTCTGAACCGGTCTGAACCGGTCTGAACCTGTGTGTTTCAGGAGCTGTCCAGCTGTGGCTGGAACAAGAAGGAGAAGCACAGCTCCGCCCCAAACGCTGTGGCCTTCACACGCAGGTTCAACCAGGTATGACACACACACACACACACACACACCCCAGGTCAGTGTGTGTGTTGTAGTTCAGTCAGCCTAGTCATGTGACCCGGTCATGCTCCACCACAGACGCAGGACAACAGGAACAGACTGTTCCTCAACACGCTAATACACTCTGGTGCTGGCTGCCTGGCTACTGAGAAACACACACTCTGTCTCTATCCCCCCCACACACACACACACACACACGCACTCTCCTCTCTCCCTCCATCCCTCTCCATCTCTCTCCATCTCTCCCTCTGATCCTCCAGTCTCATGGTGTATAATGTTGTTGGCAATAAATATAATAAATCTACTCCTGAGACCAGACTCTTTCACAACATCCTGTCCTCAGCTAGCCTTGCCTCTCTCTCTCTTCCCCTCTCTCTCTCTTCCCCTCTCTCTCTCTTCCCCTCTCTCCCTCTCTCTTCCTCTCTCTCTCTTCCTCTGTCTTTATCTCTCTCCGGGGAATGTGTGTTTGTTTGTTGTGCTCGTGTGTGCTCTGTGTTCCCTCTGAAGTGAGCAGCAGGGTGTGTGTGTGGTGATGAGGGCAGGGTGTGTGTGTGGTGGTGAGGGCAGGGTGTGTGTGTGGTGGTGAGGGCAGGGTGTGTGTGTGTGATGAGGGCAGGGTGTGTGTGTGTGATGAGGGCAGGGTGTGTGTGTGTGGTGGTGAGGGCAGGGTGTGTGTGTGTGATGAGGGCAGGGTGTGTGTGTGGTGATGAGGGCAGGGTGTGTGTGTGGTGATGAGGGCAGGGTGTGTGTGTGTGGTGATGAGGGCAGGGTGTGTGTGTGGTGGTGAGGGCAGGGTGTGTGTGTGGTGATGAGGGCAGGGTGTGTGTGTGTGGTGATGAGGGAAGGGTGTGTGTGTGGTGATCAGGGCAGGGTGTGTGTGTGGTGATGAGGGCAGGGTGTGTGTGGTGATGAGGGCAGGGTGTGTGTGTGTGGTGATGAGGGCAGGGTGTGTGTGTGGTGATCAGGGCAGGGTGTGTGTGTGGTGATGAGGGCAGGGTGTGTGTGGTGATGAGGGCAGGGTGTGTGTGTGTGTGGTGAGGGCAGGGTGTGTGTGTGATGAGGGCAGGGTGTGTGTGATGAGGGCAGGGTGTGTGTGGTGATGAGGGCAGGGTGTGTGTGTGGTGATGAGGGCAGGGTGTGTGTGTGTGTGGTGAGGGCAGGGTGTGTATGTGATGAGGGCAGGGTGTGTGTGTGTGGTGAGGGCAGGGTGTGTGTGTGATGAGGGCAGGGTGTGTGTGTGGTGGTGAGGGCAGTTCTGCACGCTGGCTCTTTAAGACCCTCTAAACGGCCTTCCACAAATATGAGAGCGTCTCACAAGAATGTGTTTCTGTGGAAACTCCTCCATTTATAACACATCCAAACGGCGATTCAAGATGTTAGACACACACGCACTCTCTCATACACCCTCTCTCTCACACACACACACTCTCTTCCACACACACACACACAGAGCCGTGAGGTGCCAGAGTGGGTGTTTTGACTGATGTCAGTTTGACCGACAGGAAAGAGGCTCCCAGACTGGCCTGACGCTGCAGCAGCTCCTGGGAGGGATCAGCTCAGTGGTTAGAGCGTTCCACTGCTTATCAAAAGGTTGCAGGTTCAAATCCCCCTTTATTCACTTTGCATCCAAAACTTTTTTCAACAACTTTGTTTTCACTTTTCACTTTTTGTAGAAAATATCTTTTAAACTCTTTTTCACAAAGTTAGAGGACAACACAGAGAAGCCTAAAACAGAGTAGAGTAGAGCAGAGTACAATAGAATACAGTAGAGTCCTCATCAAGTATTCATCAATGATGCAAACCCTATTATAATTTTTTTTGATCGCAAATATTTTTACAACCTTTCAAAACTTTTATTCGAAAATGTTTTTTTCACCTTTCGAAACTTTTGTAGAAAAACAATTCTAACCTTTAGAAACTTTTTTCAGATCAGTATGTAATCTAAGTCTGTGGAGGTGTGTAGTCTAGAGTGTGTGTGCTTTCCAGATTATTTATGATGATCACCATCTCTAAGGCCAACAGCCTGCTACACCACAACTTTATACACTCATAAACTCACCCAGAATCTCAGCTGTGTGAGTGAGTGAGAGAAAGCGCGCAGCTGGGGTGATGATGTCCTCCTGACCTCAGCCTGATCAAAGACCTCTAGTACACAGGAGACATGATCAGCACATGGACTCTCTTTCCATCTCTCCCTCACTCTCTCCGTCTCACTCTCTCACACACACACAGGGCATGTCTCTCTCTCCCTCTCTTTCTCACACACGGCATGTGTCTCTCTCTCTCCCTCTCTTTCTCACACACGGCATGTCTCTCTCTCTCCCTCTCTCACACACGGCATGTGTCTCTCTCCCTCCCTCTCTTTCTCACACACGGCATGTGTCTCTCTCCCTCCCTCTCTTTCTCACACACGGCATGTGTCTCTCTCCCTCCCTCTCTTTCTCACACACGGCATGTCTCTCTCTCTCCCTCTCTCACACACGGCATGTGTCTCTCTCCCTCCCTCTCTTTCTCACACACGGCATGTCTCCCTCTCTCCCTCTCTCACACACGGCATGTGTCTCTCTCCCTCCCTCTCTTTCTCACACACGGCATGTGTCTCTCTCCCTCCCTCTCTTTCTCACACACGGCATGTGTCTCTCTGCCTCCCTCTCTTTCTCACACACGGCATGTGTCTCTCTCCCTCCCTCTCTTTCTCACACACGGCATGTCTCTCTCTCTCCCTCTCTCACACGCGGCATGTGTCTCTCTCCCTCCCTCTCTTTCTCACACACGGCATGTCTCTCTCTCTCCCTCTCTCACACGCGGCATGTGTCTCTCTCCCTCCCTCTCTTTCTCACACACGGCATGTCAGGAAGATTGACAAGGCACCTGCTCTGTAATAACTCCCAACAGCCCAGTGAATCTAAGAGGTATCCATGACAACTCCCTGGCCTCTTAGCCAGGGTTCTTACCCTGGTTACAGGATGTTACAGTTTATCTGTCTGTCTGGGCTGGGGGGAGGGAGGGTGTACTCTTTCTTCCTGTCCTTGTTCTTCATCTGCCTCACTCATCCTCCATCACTCATCCTCCATCACTCATCCTCCATCACTCATCCTCCATCACTCATCCTCCATCACTCATCCTCCATCACTCATCCTCCATCACTCATCCTCCATCAATCCTGGGTGTTGAGAGAGAATGTGTAGAGAGAGAGATAGGAGGATGGGGGGAGAGAGAGAGATGGGAGAGAGAGAGATGGGAGAGAGAGAGGTGGAGAGAGAGAGATGGGAGAGAGAGAGATGGGAGAGAGAGAGATGGGAGAGAGAGAGGTGGGAGAGAGAGAGGTGGGAGAGAGAGAGGTGGGAGAGAGAGAGGTGGGAGAGAGAGAGGTGGGAGTCCTTGGAGGGTGCAGGGTGCTGCTGTGTTAAAGACTGGTCACACACACACTCAGAGCTCTGGAGGGGAGAGAGCTGGTCAGTGAGGTGAACTTGGCTGTGGTGTTCACACACACCACACACACACACACACACTCAGAGCTCTGGAGGGGAGAGAGCTGGTCAGTGAGGTGAACTTGGCTGTGGTGTTCACACACACCACACACACACACGCAGAGCTGGCCCAGAGGTTCCTCTGGAGGGTTACTGATCAGGGATCTTATGGCTTCTATTTCTATTTTTCCTCTTCTTTCTCTTCACCTCCTTTGTCTCTTTCATCTCTCTCTCTACCTCCCCCCCCCCTTCTCCCCCTTTCCTGCATCCCACACTACTCCCGCCAGTCTCATTCAGGAACACAGTGTTCAGACAGCTGCAGACTATAAACCAGAGACTCGGGGGGGGGGGGGGGGGGGGGGGGGGGGGGGGGGGGGGGGGGGTGGTACCTCTGCTCTCTCTCCCCCTGTTCTCCCCCCAGTGATTCACTGACTGTAGAGTGGGGAGCTTTGTGTGTGTATCTAAGTGTATGTATCTAGGTGTGTGTATCTTAAGTGTGTGTGTGTTGTCTCTCCAGACCAGTTTCTGGGTGGTGAGGGAGATTCTCCACGCTCAGACCCTGAAGATCAGAGCGGAGGTGCTGAGTCACTACATCAGAACTGCCAAGGTAACACACACACACTAACTACAACTGAAGTGCTTCCCATTATCAGGGGGTAAGGATGGCTGAGTGGTTGGGGAATCGGGCTATTAATCTGAAGGTTGCCGTGCCAAATGACGTTGTATCCTTGGGCAAGGCACTTCACCCTACTTGCCTCGGGGGAATGTCCCTGTACTTACTGTAAGTCGCTCTGGATAGGAGCGTCTGCTAAATGACTAAATGTAAATGTAATGTTATCAGGGAGGGTTGTCACAGGTAGGGGGAGTTGTGTGTGTGTGTGTGTCCTTCAACTTGAGTTGTGTGTGTGTCTCCTTCAACTTGAGTGTGTGTGTTCCCTGCAGAAGCTGTGTGACATGAACAACCTGCATGCTGTCATGGCCGTGGTGTCAGGCCTGCAGAGCGCTCCCATCTACAGACTCACCAAGACCTGGGCGGTGAGTCTAACCCCAAACCCCTAATCTGTGTGGAGAGTGTATCTATCTACAGGAGGGTTGTAATGTCCGGCTGTTCCTCTAGATGCTGAGTCGTAAGGACAAAGCGTCGTTTGAGCGTCTGGAGTACCTGATGTCGAAGGAGGACAACTACAAACGTCTGAGAGACTACATACGCAGCCAGAGCATGACATCCTGCATCCCCTACCTGGGTAGGACTCACGCACACACACACACACTCACACACACAGCCGTGAAATCCCTGACATGTGGGGCAGGACTGTAGGACTGTCGTGACTTCAGCTTTCAGATGTTGGAGATGTGCTGTGTGTGTGTGTGTCTGCTACACGTGAGTAGGTGTGTGTGTGTGTGTGTGTGTGTGATCGGTGGTGACAGAGCTGGAGTTGTGCTCCCTGACTAGCTCCTTGTTGTGAGTGTGTGTGTGTCTTAGTCAAGCCCTTCTGTTCTGAGGGCTTTTTGTCCTCCTGTGATTGGCTGCGGAGCAGGAAGTGAGCAGGCTGATGAGTTGGCTCTGAGGAAGACAGGAGCCTCTGTTTCTGCTGCTCCCACAGGTCAAAGGTCACACACACTTACACACCTTTACACTGTCACACACACACACACACACACAGGGACCTGGTTCTGAAGCTAGTGGGCTACAGTCCCAGAGAAGGAGGGAGTGTTCCCTGCGGAGAGAGGGAGGGAGAGGGAGAGGGAGAGGGAGAGGGAGAGGGAGAGGGAGAGGGAGAGGGAGAGAGAGGAGAGAGAGAGGGAGAGAGAGAGGGAGAGAGAGAGGGAGAGAGGGAGAGAGAGAGAGGGAGAGAGGGAGAGAGAGAGAGGGAGAGAGAGAGGGAGAGAGAGAGGGAGAGAGAGAGGGAGAGAGAGAGGGAGAGAGAGAGGGAGAGAGAGAGGGAGGGAGAGAGAGAGGGAGAGAGAGAGGGAGAGAGAGAGGGAGAGAGAGAGAGAGAGAGGGAGGGGAGAGGGGGAGAGGGGGAGAGAGAGGGTCTTCCTCTGGTTTGGGGTTTGGCTCCTGACTCGAGGATGGCTGGAGATTACAGATGGTTCTCTCTGTAACACACACACACTCTCTCTGTAACACTCACACACACACTCTCTCTCGTGTCACACAGGGACTGAGAGGGCTAGTCTGTGTGCAGAGGAGGACTGGGTGACTATAGTCTGTGTGCAGAGGAGGACTGGGTGACTATAGTCTGTGTGCAGAGGAGGACTGGGTGACTAGTCTGTGTGCAGAGGAGGACTGGGTGACTAGTCTGTGTGCAGAGGAGGACTGGGTGACTATAGTCTGTGTGCAGAGGAGGGTAACAGACTCCATTGATGCTGCGACGCGCCTGCACATGTATGAGACCGAGTGATGTTGAATATCTTCAGTCAGCCATGACTTGGCTCAGACCACAGCCTCAGTGCTGACAGTCTAATGTAGACCTGGTGTGCTAGCCTGGTGTGCTAGCCTGGTGTGCTAGCCTGGTGTGCTAGCCTAGTGTGCTAGCCTTACATGCTAGTGGCCAGCCAGCATGCTGTGTTTCCATGGTCTTCTGGCAGACAGGACAGCTAACATGGCTGGACTGTAATAGACGTCTCCCTCGGTGACTGGCTCTGGGCCTGGTTAGACGCTATAGTAGTCCCATTGTCCTGTGTGTGCGTGAGCATGTGTGTGTGTGTGAGCGTGTGTGTGTGTGTGCACATGAGCTCATGCTACCTCAGCCTTCAGAGTGATGTTCTGTAACTTACAGCTCCACTGAGACGGGGGTCAGAGGAGAAGCAGAACTTAAGGAAATATATCACAGGCAAAATAAAACCGCAGTGTTTAATATGGAAAATATGTCTCTCCCATAACCCTAAACCTTCTACCCTCCTCCTCTCTTTCTTCTCCTCCTCTCTTTCTCCATCCTTTCATTTCTCACCCCAGTGGAAGCATCCTTCTCTCTCCTCTCACATGCACACAATCATCCTGTATGTGTTCTCTACCATCATTAGAAATGTGTTTCTTATTTAGTGACATCATCTCTTTTATCTACGTCTAGAATGACGCAATGGAGTTAGCTGCAGAGAAGGAGCTGATCTCTCCTCAGCCCTGCTCTCCTCCGTTCCTCCTCTCCTTTCTCCTCCTCCTGTCTCCTCTCTTCTCCTCCCTGGAGCAGAGGGATGTTCAGGGGTGCAGTGAATGACCAGGCATTAGAGAAGGCAGTATTTACACATGGTTTATTTGGAGTTGCATTGAGACTGGTTCACCTCCTGTCAGCTTGACGTTCGTCCATGTTTGTGTGTGTGTGTGTGTGTGTGAGTGTGACCAGATCAGGATAAATAGAGCTGGATGTGACTATACAGTGTTAAATAACTATAAATGCATATTTGTCATTTTCTCTGCATCTCCTCTTCAACAACAGACGCTCTTGGATTTTTTTCTTGAATGAGACGAAAAATGAAACACATTATCTTACATACCGTGTGGAACAAGAACTAGCCTGCAGTCAGCATTCATCAAGCGTGAAGCACAGTTAACCCTCTCACACAGGGACCTTGTTGCGTGAAGCACAGTTAACCCTCTCACACAGGGACCTTGTGCGTGAGCACAGTTAACCCTCTCACACAGGGACCTTGTTGCGTGAAGCACAGTTAACCCTCTCACACAGGGACCTTGTTGCGTGAAGCACAGTTAACCCTCTCACACAGGGACCTTGTTGCGTGAAGCACAGTTAACCCTCTCACACAGGGACCTTGTTGCATGAAGCACAGTTAACCCTCTCACACAGGGACCTTGTTGCGTGAAGCACAGTTAACCCTCTCACACAGGGACCTTGTTGCATGAAGCACAGTTAACCCTCTCACACAGGGACCTTGTTGCATGAAGCACAGTTAACCCTCTCACACAGGGACCTTGTTGCATGAAGCACAGTTAACCCTCTCACACAGGGACCTTGTTGCATGAAGCACAGTTAACCCTCTCACACAGGGACCTTGTTGCATGAAGCACAGTTAACCTCTCACACAGGGACCTTCGTTGCATGAAGCACAGTTAACCCTCTCACACAGGGACCTTGTTGACGGTTTCACATGCCTGAGCAGGATCTTCTATAAATTAACACATACAGCTCATCATATTTACACACCACAGCCTTCCTCCTCCTCCTCCACCCAGCCTCCTGGGAGATCTCTCCTGTTAAACAGTTTGACATGTATGTGTATGTTGGAGGGTGAGGGGAGGGGTGGGTTGATGGGAGGGTTGGAGGGTGAGGGGAGGGCTGGAGGGTGAGGGGAGGGCTGGAGGGTGAGGAGAGCTCCCAGCTCAGTCGATGGGTCTGATCATCATGCGTGTAGCCTTGAGAGAGTAGAAGCCTCCTCCGTACTCGGCCCAGAAGATGCCATCCTGGAACTTGCTGCGGTACACGCCCCCACTGTACCACAACCCGTTCAGGTTGGTCTGGCCACACCCACTGTAC